>NW_024542240.1:0-35524 GCF_016758785.1 Suillus bovinus
GACAGAATCAGATGCTCTTGCTGCCAAGTCAAGGTCGAAGACTATAGCTGCCATGGCTCCTGTTGGCGCCGTCATGCCTTCGACAGTGATTGAGGAGGGTTCGGACTCTGAGGATGACATGTACGTAGCCCCCTTTGAAACTGCCCACCTTGTATGGCCCTGTCTCTTGACAGGACCGACTTTTGATTCTTTTGAACATGTTGAGGCCCTAATTGACCATGGGTCACATTTAGTTCTGATTGACGAAAACATCATCAACAAGCTGGGACTATGCAAATGCAAACTTCATAGGAATATTGAAGTAACATCTGCCTTCACAAATTCTTCTGTTTCCGCTTCTTCACCTGTTTCTTTTTCTGAATATGTTCTACTGTCCCCTTCTTCCATTAATCATGACTGGACTTCTCGTATGATATGCGCCATTGTTGCACCTGGACTCACAGTCCCACTCCTCCTCGGAGGACCTTTCTTATCACATAATTGCCTTGTCATAGATCACGAAACTCGAACTTGTATCACCAAAGACTCGAAATATGACCTTCTGAAACCCCAAGCTCGCAAACCCTGCACACCTACGCCTCTACCTTCATGACAAGAAGTCTTACGTCTGCAGAAGAACATTGTGAAAGAACTCAAGAATACACTCACACTGTGGCACAATGATCTTGACAAATACACCACAACTGAGTGTCAGCACATAGCATCAGTATTACGTCGACACATTGATACACTTGCCTTCATCAAAGACAACAAGGAACATCTCGAACGTCTCAACAAAGAGATGAGATGGAAGTATCAAGACCGTTGTAGAAAGCTGATTCCTGCTGGGCTCTGCAGAAATCGTACTACCTAGACAACAAATATTTAGGTAGATCTTAGCACGACCTATGCTGCTATACTTGCAGAGCAAGTGCGTTCGATCCTAAAGGGACTGCTAATTGGTATTAGTAGTAAAAATGTGTCAGTAATGCAAATAACTAAATGTCCGATGGTGCAAAACGATGTCTGAAGGTACTTATCCAATGTCCGAAGCCAAAGTGCGATGTCCGAGATTTCGGACTTTTGGACTTCACAATAATGAGTCGGATACTTTATAATGAGTGTCGGGTTGTGAGCGGTATGCGTGAGTATAACGAGTGACGGAGTATGACGGTGAACGAATGGTAATATTTCGCAATGTAACTAAGAACTACGAGAATATTCTGGGTGATCCGCAGAGTCGGGAAATGGCTCCTAACTACTGGATGATGATTGCTACGGGTCACTACAGAGTATTCAAGTAAGTACGTAGAAATTCGGAAAACTACAGGCGAAGATAGTAGCAATATATTTCGGGTCCGATGTCCTATGTAATAAGACACGAGGTGCTGCGGACATGTAATAACGTGGTACAAATGTCAGAAAACGTGCATGGGAATAACTACGCACCTAGTGAGGCTAGTTCGGATGGACAGGACACGGGATGGACAAGTGCGCGCGAAGTGCGATTGGCCGATGCGATGTCCGAATGTCCGATGCACCGGATCTGATACGGAGTGGCTCGGACATGTGCAAAAGTGTGTCGGACATGTGCGCATATGTTTCAGGTGTTGGCGCGAGTATGGAAATATGTGGTTTTGAGCCCAACACCGCGACCATCGCTACACCATTTTCCTGATGATATACCGCACATTAGGGAACTGCCTACTGACATTGTTCATCGCATAACCCTCAAAGATCCTAACAAAATTATACAGTGCAGACGGTACAACACGCCTAGAAAGTACCGAGAGGCCTGGAACGTTCTGCTGAACCAACACATTGAGGCGGGCCAATTATGACCATCATCAAGCCCTTTCATTTCCCCCACATTTCTCATTCCCAAGAAAGACCCGAGCGCACTTCCACGCTGGGTAAACGACTACAGACAATTGAATGCTAACACTGTTCCAGATAATCACCCATTGCCGCGCATCGACAAAATACTTTGTGACTGCGCAAAAGGTAAAATCTTTGGAAAAATAGACATGACTAATTCCTTCTTTCAAATGCGCATACACCCCGACGACATTAAATACACAGCGATCGACACACCAAGAGGGCTACACGAATGGACCATGATGCCTCAAGGAGGACGAAATGTGCCTGCAACGCATCAAAGAAGGATGTTTGTCACTCTTCAAGGTCTCATCGGAAAAATCTGTCACACTTACCTTGACAACATAATCATCTGGTCCCAAACGGTGGCGGAACATGCCAAGAATGTTCAATTAGTGTTGGACATGTTGCTTAAAGCCAGTCTATTCTGCTCACCAAAGAAAACATCACTCTTCTGTACCAAGATTGACTTTCTAGGTCACCACATATCAGCTGCAGGAATCGAGGCAGATGCCTCGAAGGCGAAGCACATACTCAATTGGCCTGTGCCCCAATGCACAAATGATGTCCGATCCTTCCTTGGCTTGGTATGGTATCTGGATCAATTTTTGCCACACCTAGCAGAATACACTCGTATTTTAACACCACTAACAACTAAGCTTTGCGAGGCCAATTGGCCAGGTTGGACATCCACACACCAAACCTCGTTTGATGCAATCAAATGGCTGGTAGTGGGTAGAAATTGCCTTACTACTATCGACCACGACAACCTTGAGCACAACAAGATCTTTGTCACTTGTGATGCTAGCAACTGGAGAATGGGTGCAATGCTCAGTTTTGGCCCAACGTCACAAACAGCTTGACCTGTTGCTTTCGATTCAATGCAATTGCGAGAAGCTCAGTTAAATTATGCACAAATCACCGAGTGCCGAGTGCCAAAACCTGAAACTCAAAGCATGGTACAAAAATCACCAAGTGCCAAGTGCCGAGTGCCAAGGCCCGAACCCCGATGTCCGAAGCCCGAAACCCAAAGCCTGAAACCCAAAAATATGTATATAACATATCCATATTTCCCTCACTGCACCAATCACCAAGTGTCAAGTACTGAAACCCAAAACTCGACACCCAGTACACAAATCACCAAGTGCCGAGTGCCAAGTGCTGAGGCCTGAAGCCCGATGTCTGAAGCCCGAAACCCGAAAATATGTATACAACATATCAATATTTCACTCATTGGACAAATCACCAAGTGTTGAGTGCCAAAACCCGAAACTCACAGCATGGTACAAAAATCACCAAGTGCCGAGTGCCGAGGCCCAAAGCCCAATGTCTGAAGCCCGAAACCCAAAAATATGTGTACAACATATCCATATTTCACTCATTGCACAAATCACAGAGTGTCGAGTACCAAAACCCGAAACTCGACACCCGGTACACCCATCACCAAGTGCTGAGTGCCGAGTGCCGAGGCCCGAAGCCTGAAGTCCGAAGCCCGAAACCCGAAGCCTGAAACCCGAAAATATGTATACAACATATCCATATTTCCCTCACTGCACCAATCACCAAGTGTCAAGTACCAAAACCCGAAACTCGACACCTGGTACACCCATCACCAAGTGCTGAGTGCTGAGTGCCGAGGCCCAACATCCAAAGCCTGAAACCCAAAGCCTGAAACCCAAAGATATGTATACAACATATCCATATTTCCCTCACTGCACAAATCACTGAGTGTCAAGTACCGAAACCCGAAATTCAACACTTGGTCCACATGACTACAACTGGACATGAATTCTGTATTTGTATGTATTATCCATTGATGTAGGGTTCAAATAACTTGGGAATTTTATTGAGTACCAAGGGTCGGGATTCGGGACTCGCTAGTCAATATAGGAAAATGATAATGAAAAAATGAAAATTATTATTATGCTTAACTTTCTTAATGAAGGTTGTAGTCCAAGTCTATGTGAGTGTATTGGTGGTCCTACCAAGTATTGGTACTCAGTGTAGTGATGGTTGCGGTGCTGGGCTCAGAACCACTGATTTTCATACTCATGTCATTCTTGTCAATTGGAGATTATTTGAAGACTACGTTAAATGTTAGTCAGTGTCGAGTATGATAATGAATGTATAGTCATACCTCAGTCTGAGAACAAATAGACTGAGGTAGGATGATGCAGGTATGAGGATTATATATTTGTCTGGCATGTTACCAATGATGTAAAGATGAGGTGTGCATTTGTACATGTGTGCAGTAAGTGAGCATAAAGATAAAAGAATGAATATTAATAGTGAGACTTGCACATTATGTTGAGATATCCAACATGACAAGCCTGTGATGGGATCAGAGATCTGGAATAACACCCATATATGTCCATTATAATAGCCCTAATAGTTTAGAAAGATACATGAAGGATTGATGTAATGACAGGCATATGTGTGAAATGTGACAATAGACATATTTTTACAAAGTCACATTTATAGATGATTCAGGCCAAAGATTTCATTAAAAATATGTAGGATAGATTGTAAACTACCTAAGGAACCCATACTGCCTACTGCCTTGAGGGTAGGGGTGGGTGGAAGGGATATAGTGAAAACATGAGTTGACTCAGCATTAAGGTCCTATTATTGCTTCACTGACCATTTTCGATGCTTTGGGTCTTTGAAGTTTCCCACACTCCATTTCTTATCTATTTCACTTCCTCAGTACTCAATTCTTGGTGGATTTGTCTCTAAATTTATGTCTATGATACTTAATATATTTTAAATCTACTCCAGGTTTCTGATCATGAAGATTCAATGTTTTGAAGGTATGGGCCCCTTATCAGGAGAAATGGCAAGTATGCACACTAGCTCACAAACTCCAGCCTATTGTGAGCTGATCTTGGTCATCAGAGGCAATAATATAAGCTATGCTCATTATATATTAAAAGGTTGGATCATGGATGCAAGGGCAAGATACTGAAAATCATGAAAAATGTCAAAAGTGCAATGGTCTATGCTTACATGTAATAACACTGTCTGTAATATTCAATAATGTGAAAACGAGTAAATATGCACCAGTGGGGATAGATACAACTAGACAGGACATAGGAAGGATGAGTCCGATGCAAAAATGTTGGGTCCAAAACTTTCAGGCCAGGGTTGAGCATTGGGATCAGGATCGGAATGTCAGGGATGTTTCGGACAAATACTGTTTAATGTGAGTATCAAAAACACAGGTTTTGAGCCCAGTGCCGCAACTATCATTACACCAGGTACCGAGTATCAGAACCAAGTACTGAGTACTGATTTCTAAGTACCGAGTACCGAGTAATGAAATAACCAATTGACAAGAAAAGACTACCAATACACTCACCTTGACTTGGACTACAACTTTCATTTTTCATTCTCGCTGATGTTTCACATTTCGTTAGCTTATATCTTGGTCAAATGATAACTGATGGAGGACTACCAATACACTCACCTAGACTCAGACAACAACTTCCATGTTTTCATTATCTTTGCGTATTGCACACCAGGTTTTGAGTTTCGGGTTTTGGCACTCAACACTCAGTGATTTGTGCAATGAGTAAAAAATGGAAATATTGCATACATGTTTTTGGGTTTGGGGCTTTGGAATTTGGGCTTCAGATGTCGGGTTTTGGGCCTTGGCACTTGGCACTCTGCACTTGGTGATTTGTGTACCGGCTCTCAAGTTTCAGGTTTTGGTGCTCAACACTCAGTGAGTTGTGCAATGAGGGAAAAATGGATATGTTGCATACATATTATCAGGTTTCAGGCTTCAGGTTTTGGGCTTTGGACGTCAGGTTTTGGGCCTTGGACATCGGAGCTCAGGCCTCAGCACTCAGCACTTGGTGATGGGTGTACCAGGTGTCGAGTTTCGGGTTTTGGTACTTGACACTTGGTGATTGGTGCAGTGAGGGAAATATGGATATGTTGTATACATATTTTCGGGTTTCAGGCTTCGGGTTTCGGGCTTCAGACTTCAGGCTTCGGGCCTCGGCACTCGGCACTCAGCACTTGGTGATGGGTGTACTGGGTGTCGAGTTTCGGGTTTTGGTACTCGACACTCTGTGATTTGTGCAATGAGTGAAATATGGATATGTTGTACACATATTTTTGGGTTTCAGGCTTTGGGTTTCGGGCTTCAGACATTGGGCTTTGGGCCTCGGCACTCGGCACTTGGTGATTTTTGTACCATGCTTTGAGTTTCGGGTTTTGGCACTCAACACTTGATGATTTGTCCAATGGGTGAAATATTGATATGTTGTATACATATTTTCGGGTTTCGGGCTTCAGACATCGGGCTTCAGGCCTCAGCACTTGGCACTCGGCACTTGGTGATTTGTGTACTGGGTGTCGAGTTTTGGGTTTCAGTACTTGACACTTGGTGATTGGTGCAGTGAGGGAAATATGGATATGTTATATACATATTTTTGGGTTTCAGGCTTTGGGTTTCGGGCTTCGGACATCGGGGTTCGGGCCTTGGCACTCGGCACTTGGCACTTGGTGATTTTTGTACCATGCTTTGAGTTTCAGGTTTTGGCACTCGGCACTCGGTGATTTGTGCAGTGAGGGAAATATGGATATGTTATATACATATTTTCAGGTGTCATGCTTCGGGTTTCGGGATTCGGACATCGGGGTTCAGGCCTTGGCACTTGGCACTTGGCACTTGGTGATTTTTGTACCATGCTTTGAGTTTCGGGTTTTGGCACTCGACACTTGGTGATTTGTGCAGTGAGGGAAATATGGATATGTTATATACATATTTTCAGGTGTCAAGTTTCAGGTTTCAGTACTCGACACTCGGTGATTTGTGCAATGAGTAAAATATTGATATGTTGTATACATATTTCCGGGTTTCAGGCTTCAGGTTTCGGGCTTTGGACATTGGGGGCACCGGCCTCGGCACTCGGCACTTGGTGATTTGTGTACCAGGTGTCAAGTTTTGGGTTTCGGTACTTGACACCCGGTGATTTGTGCAGTGAGGGAAATATGGATATGTTGTATATACATATTTTCGGGGTTTGGGGTTTGGGGTTTGGGCCTCGGCCCTCGGCATTCAATGATTTGTTTAATGTAAATGAAAAATGGGCATGTTGCATACCGGGTTTCAAGTTTTGGGTTTTGGCACTCGACACTCGGTGATTTGTGCAATGACTGAAAAATGGATATGTTATATACATGTTTTCAAGTTTCAGACTTTGGGGTTCGGCCCTCGGCACTCGGTACTTGGTGATTTGTGCAATGAATGAAAAATGGACATTTTGCATACATGTTTTTGGGTTCTGGGCTTCGGATTTTGGATCTCAGGCTTCGGGTCTATCAGGACTCAGCACTCGGTGATTTGATAACTGGACTTTTAAGCTTCAGGCTTTGGGTGTTCAGGTGTTCATGTGTTTGGTGTAAGGAAATAGAAATTTCACACATTTTCACCAGTTTCCAGTTTCCAGTCTCGAGCTTGGGGTGTTCGGGTGTCCGGAATGGATGTTGCACAATGGGATTCGGTTTTTGGGCATCTGGGACTCGGTAATCAGTGAATGTCAGACAGATGTCTCACTACCTCGGCCCACCCGTCTATATAACATCCCCCTCCATCGGCCCACCTGTCTATATAATGAATATTCCACCACTCCCTTGGCCCACCCATGTACAAAATACTTCCTGTACGTCGGCCCACCCATCTATACAATAAACCATTACATCAGCCCACCCGACATCTTCGAGGATATATATAATATCAGCATAGATGGGCCCACCTGTCTCCATCGGAAATAATATCCCTCCCGGCCCATCCATCAACATCGGGGATATACATAACATCGGCCCATAGTCCGCTGGCCCGTCTTATACAGGATATTATGTAGGTTGGGTGACCCATATAATACAGAATTTTTCACTGAAGGGGCTCGCTACAAGCCTACATATGACCGGATGAGATCAGCTTTTTTTATCTCAGCCGGTATGACACTACCTGATATTGGAACATCAAATATTAATATATAAATATGTCAATCAAATCTTGACTGATTGACAATGTAAGACAACCGGTGGAATCCCATGATCCGGTGCTACAGGTCTGCCTATGACCGGATCAGGTCGGCTTTTTGTGTCTCAGCTGGTTTTACACTATGTGATATTGTGACATCAAATATTTATGTTTAAATATTTTAATTAAATGTTGACCGATTCACAATGTAAGACAACCGGGGGAATCCCATGATCTGGTGCTACAGGCCTGCCTATGACCGGATCAGGTCAGCTTTTCTTATTTATCTGAGCCAGTACACCACCTGGTATTATAACATCAAATCTTGAAGTGCAAATATCTCAATCGACAATTGACCAATTTACAATGTAAGACCACTGATGGAATCCCATGATCCGGTGCCACAGGCCTGCCTATGACCAGATGAGGTCTGTTTTTTTTATCTCAGCCGGTATTACACTACCCGGTATTGTAGCATCAAATATTGAAGTGTAAAGATCTCAATGAACAATTGACCAATTTACAATGTAAGACAACCAGTTGCATCTCATGATCCGGTGCTAGAGGCCCACCTATGACCGGATCAGGTCAGCTTTGTCTTTTTTATCTCAGCCGGTATTGTAACACAGAATATTGAAGTGAAAATATCTCAGTCAAATGTTGACCGATTTACAAAGTGAGACAACTGGTGGCATCCAATGACCCGGTGCTACAAGCCTACCTATGACTGGATCCGGTTGGCTGGTATATTCCGGCTGGTATTTCACTACCCGGTATTCTAACATCAAATATTGAAGTAAAAATATCTCAGTCAAATATTGACCGATTTACAAAGTGAGACAACTGGTAGCATCCCATGATCCGGTGCTACAAGCCTACCTATAACCGGATCCGGTTGGCTGGTATATTCCAGCTGGTATTTCACTACCCGGTATTCTACCATCCAATATTGATGTGCAGATACCTCAGTCAAATATTGACCATTTTACAAAGTGAGACAACCGGTGCAATCCCATGACCCGGTGCTACAAGCCCATTCATTACCAGATCCGGTCGGCTGGTATATTCCGGCTGGTATTTCACTACCTGGTATTCTAACATCAAATATTGAAGTAAAAATATCTCAGTCAAATATTGACCAATTTACAAAGTGAGACAACCGGTAGCATCCTATGATCTGGTGCTACAAGCCTACTTATGACCGGATCCGGTTGGCTGGTATATTCCAGCCGGTATTTCACTACCCGGTATTCTAACATCAAATATTAATGTTTAAATATCTTGGTCAAATGTTGACCATTTTACAAAGTGAGACAACCGGCAACATTGCATGGACCGGTGCTACAGCCCTACCTATGACCGGATCTGGTTGGCACCTCCTTTTCTGGCCCACTATATTTTGGCCCATCCATCTCTATTGTACCTAATAATCCCTCGGCCCACTTGTCTCCATTGTATACTCCATTTACTATATTCAGCCCATCCCTTTCCATCCGGTATACACTACACTTGGCCCATCCCTTTCCATCAGGTACACTACACTCAGCCCACCCCTTTCAATCGGGTACACACTGTCATCGGCCCATCCCTTTCAATCGGCTACACACTACACTCAGCCCACCCGTATATATAGGTACAATTTCAGCCATGGGCCCAGTGGGATGGCCTGTCTGCTTTGGTACATTGTCACCCTTGGCTGCCCATCTGAGATGGGATCCAGTTACTGTATTATGTGTTTGAATAAAGACTAAGTACTAAGTTAGGACAAAATCTGTCAATTAAGCATGAACAAAAACTAAGTGCGAATGTTGAGTTGTCTGTCAGCCGCTGAGTGGATGGCTTCAGGATCATTTGGAGTTCAACCTGAGGTTCAAACTGTTTGGTCTGTCAGCCATAAGCGATTTATCCTGGAAACAACACCAAACAAAGGCTACACCCCAGGTCTATTATTTGCACAGAGTGTCCTTGAGTTATCCCTCAGCAGTCTCTCTATACACTGTCAGCACAATAATTGTTGCATCAACAGGCTCGTTTGGTCATCCCACTATGGTTGAAAGCAGGATATCCCAGAAACAATACTGGTCTACAGTTCAGCCTTGTAAGTACTACATATGTAGGGTGTCTTACAGATATCCCTGTGCGGCTGTTCTGCTTATCATTGGTATAATAATCACTTCACCAACAGGCCCATCACTCAATCTATTACTATGCCTGGTGGAGAATCCCCTCACCTTGATGGTATGAAGTGATCCAGATATGCTAACAACTATTAATACTAATCCAAGATATAATTTTGCTAGTTTGGACACCTGCTAAGGGGAACAAATGGGTCTGCAACCTTTGTCAGGACAGTAAACCCCATGATCGGTGAGCAATGCAGAAGCACAAGAAGGCTCAGTCACATCAAGCTGCAGTCAAATATCATTCAAGACAACAGCCACATTGCAGGAATGGTTCAATGGTACCTGAAGATCAATCTAACTCCATTGTCGAGCTACCTTGACTTCTCAATGACATGGCTAATAGCACTCCTAATTTTGAGCTGGGCGACTCAACAGATGACATCAGCAACTACTTGGTCACAACCACAATGATCGCACAAGGTTTAAGTAACTTTTTAGATGAGGATGACCTCTCAGACAATCAGGGAGCTGAAATATCAGAAGATGAAGAGGTTTTTACAGGGTGGACATTGCATGACAGTATGTTACTCTAACTACACAGTATGCAGCTCACTTTCACATTTTGAGCAGATTATGGCTGGGCTAGTGACACTGTTATCGGAACCAGCAATAATAGAATGTGGTCTTGACATCAAATCATGAATGAGGAGTGGTTTCTGTGGCCCAATAAAATTGTACATTTTTCTATCAATCTGCTGACTATTGTCGATCCAGTGGTGTTGTATTAGATGTGCATACTTGATATTCTCATGCACCTTCCACGCTCTGTTTTTTCAGAACGACAGATTGATATTTTGCTCTGGCTACTTTGGGTCAACAACATGGACGATGTACCTTCAGTGAAGTCTGTCAAACTTATCAAAGACACTATTCAACGACTATGTGGTATCCACCCAATTCCTTATGATGGTGCTCTTGGGCATAGGTACTATGTTAACTCATTGCCTGACATTATTCAGCAGGTGTGTTGCATTGCTGAGATGTAGTCAATATTTATACTTGATTGTATTTACAGGAAATGATGAATCCTCGAGTTCGCCCACTGTTGCACTTCTACCCTAAAGATACTGGTATTGAACTGAATGAAGCTTGACAAGCTAAATGTTGGCTTGAGGAACTCGACCCGGAGCTGCTTACGCCTGTTATCAGACTGCACAACCAAGATTTCTTTATTTTCGAGCCTGCATTGCTATCAAGCAGCCAAGCTTGCATTCCCTTTCGCTGGTTCGTGTGTGGTGGCAAGATGTATACTAAAGCTTGGTCATTGTGGCCTGTTGCTCATGAACTGGATTGTGGTTGGGTTGTAGAAGATTTTTATTCATTTGAAGTATCTGAAGACGATCTTCTTGTATCATTCAAAAACTGGGATTCGAGCGAAGCAACATCTGGTCTACCTCATGCATACTCAATTTATGGTAGAGTCATTTGATCGTTCTAACTATTACACTGTACAAATATCTGTTTAGGTGTTGAACATGAACCGAACAGTGAATTGCAGCCATGGACATTGACCAATCCCTCTGAAGGCAACCAATGGCATGTTCGGGCATTGGGTGCTCGTGTATATGTGATGCCTCTTTGGTTATACTGCGACGATACATCTGAAAACTTGCCAAAGAAGTGGAACAAACACAATTCATTCCTTTTTACGGCTGCGGGATTGCCACAAGCAGAAGTTCACCAAGAGTACAATGTTCATTTTCTTTGTACATTGAGTCTTGCCTCTCCGCTTGAAATGTTGGATGGTATTGTAGACCAACTTGAGTGAGTGAGACTTGTTGCAAGCAGGCAAGTGGAAATAATGATGCTGGTAAAATTTAGAGAATCTTGGAAGCAAGACATCTGGGCCTGGGATTGTGTCCACAAGGAGTATGTTCTCATCATTCTGTCAATCTTGGCATTGCTTGGGGACAACCCCATGCAAAGTGAGATGGCCTGTCATATTGGGTCGATGGGAAAGTACTTTTGCTGTATTTGTAAAGTGAAGGGGCATGATGCAAGTGCGGAGAGCAATCCTGCATAAGCAGCTGCTACACGGCCTGAAGACACTGACCACAGTGTCGGTGAGGTTAGTGGAAGTGAGTCCAACGCCCATAGACATGCTCCTCTGAAATATACATGGAAACAAGCAAAGGAGACCATGGAGGAGATGGTAACACGAGCTAAACAGTTCGTAAAGGTAACAAATCTGAGTGTTCTTGTATATACTTTTGTTTATGAAGCATGCTAGCAGATAGGAGAACCATGTCACAAGAACAATACTATTGCTGAACTCAAGTTGATGTTCAGTCATGCATCAACAGTTGGGAAGCAGACACAGATCAAACAAATGAAAACTTCTACAGGCATCAAGGACACCTTTCTGGACTCATTCTTAAATCGCCTAGCTGATTCACACTGCAAAATCTGTGGTGGTAACAAGGCAAAACAAGAAGCGCTTGATAGAGTCAAAGAGACGCTGCCTGAAAATGTCATAAGTCCTGTGTGGTGAATCAAAGGTCTCTCAACAAATTTTGCAGTATATTAGAATTGACTTCAATAACATTTTAGGTATTGATCCTCACACTGACATGCCTGTGGAAATCCTCCACATCGTCCTTCTTGGATTTGTCAAATACCTTTGGTGTGATGTTGTCTCTGTAAGGATCGGAAAAGACAAACTGAAATGTGAACTTTTAGAAACTCACCTATCATCTCTTGACATCTCAGGTCTTGGACTCAGCCATCTTGCCGGTCACACCCTCGTTCAATATGCAGGGTCTCTTGTTGGTCGTGATTTTCATGCCATTGCCCAAGTTGCACCCTTTGTGCTTCATGACTTGGTACCCACGGAATGCTATGATGCTTAGGTTGCATTATCAAATCTGATACCACTCATCTGGCAGCCTGAAATTGAAAACTCCACAGAACATTTGGTATGCACAGCTGTGTAATACTTTTCAGTTTTATCTGCTGATATTCATATCATCCGATTATTATTGTCTCAGCGCAAGCTCACAACATCAATCAATAACTTCCTTGCATGCACCGCCAAGTGGACTCCTCAATGGTTCAATAAGCTCAAATTTCACATTTTATTACATGTTGTCAACCATATTCAACGATTTGAGCCAGCTGCTTTGTTTGCAACAGAGGCATTCAAGTCCTTCAATGCTGTCATCTGTGCAAAAAGCATCCATTCAAACCACTGTACTCCTTCTCGGGATATTGCACGTTCCTTTGCTCATGGAAGTCGGATTCGTTATATTCTCTTGGGGGCATGAATACTGATACACAATAATACACATGACATTCACTCTGATTCTCCTGAACTTACTATGCGAGCCTCTGATCCCTTGTCCAACAAGCCTGCAGATGCTATAAAGGTCAAAGATGTTGGAAAGGGTCCATTGTTACTTGTTCATCAGCCAAATATTATCACTGACGACCTCAGGCTTGACACACAAACTGACACTAGGAAATACAGTAAAGTTCAATTTTCAACTTTGAGAAACCAAGGCTCAGTATTTTTAGGTCAATACCTTCAGTAACAACCTACCACTCCAGCCATACTCCACTACTGAGACAGGAAAAGCTTTTCCGAATGCACTTCAATCACTTCCAAACGACACTCTCAAAGGACACAATTTCCGTACTTGCAAGTCTGTGATGCTGTTCAATGGGGATGTTTGTCAGATAGGAGACTGGGTCCTCACAGCGAAGGGCACAGCTGAGCAGTCTCTGATTGTAGCATGTATTCGAGAAATTATTCAGTGCCAAGGATAGATGCAGATAAGCTTTTGCGTCCAGATGCAATTCTTCTGGAATGTGGACGTGTTGGTGAACCAGCAGCACCCTACTCTATGCCTGCAGTCAGGGCTCATGGTGGGTTTTTACTCTATCCTGTTGAGGTTGGTGTTTGATCTGTATAAGTCATCAGTCACTGAATTTTCATTTCTATGACAGCAAATTTTATGCGCAGCAAATCTGCAGCATCAATGGCAAGCACACGGCTGCACAGGCTTGGCTTCTGACATCGAGTTTGTTTACGAAGAATGGACAAAGACATCAAAAGCTAAAGTTGCCATACATCATATTGGGGACCCTGATGACCTTGTTCTCAACACTGCACACATGCGAGATGCAAAGCACATGCAGGGTCTTTGGGTACCTATTCAGCCACCAGATATGAACCTCGCAATCCTTGAGGGTGGAGATTCAGATGCATAATGATACCACAAGTGGAGCTTCCATGACGTCTATCATAGCAGCGGCACATGGACCACATGGACGGGGTGCTCAAGGCTGACAAGTTAATAGATCACTCTTACAGCAAGACCGGTCTGTATCACAAGTTCAGTAACAAGCAAGTTCTTCATTGTATTCCCTTCTACATAGTATCATTTGCTGCACTTACACGTACTCAGGAGCAGTTTTTTATTATATTCCCTTCTACATATCATCTGCTATTATGCCACCTGTGCGTAACTTTTGTGCGGCTCTTAGTTGATTACTAATGTTACTTGATAATAGTGTTGTCATTTGCAGGGATATTACTATATTACAGCCATCCAACATCCTTAATACAACAGCGACTCGAAACCAAAACTCTTCTGCCTTGAGGCCATTGTTATTACAGCGCCCACCACTATCAAACATGATCCTTATTACAACAATGAAACCAAAATTATACCTTGAGGCCATCCTTGCTGCAGTGCCGACTACCACCAAACACAATCCTTATTACAACAAGGAAACCAAAGATATGCCTTGAGGCCATCATTAATCCTCATGGAACATGTCGATAAGTATCACATTTCAATAGCAGAGCAGTTTCCAGTAACTCGTCTTTGAGTCGGTCATTCATTTTCACTGTCACTCTCATTCATCCCAGTCTTCAAATATGTCCTTCAATTTCTCTATTCCACCTGCCGATTCCCAGCCACGGGCATTAACATCCTTTCAATTTTCCAATTCACCCAATGGTTCCTAGCCAGCAAGTCCTTCGAATTCAAGTTTCCTTTTGAGCCCTTCTGGCTACCAACTTAACACTCCTGGATCCTCGCCTTCAAGTTCACATCAACCACAAATTGACCCAAATCTATTTGCAAACAAATTGTCTGCCCTCTTTGTGGATACACTCGCCAACCAATTTGGCTTTGGCAACACAAAACAGGCCTTATGGAAAAACCTACATGGTTTTCCTAAGGTACATCAATGGTTCGATTTTTCATCCACACACTGAGATTTTTTTGCATTGCAGCTCAGTGAAGATGAGGAATCTAAACTGTGGGGAAAGTTAGTGCTAAGCAGAAGCACACATGGCTTGGTTCATGTTGACAATATTAGCCAAAGAAGTAAAAATTAAAGTTGCTAAAGAAGACTAAGTACTTGGCATGTAAGTTTATGAGTGATTACATCATACCACAATTATTGAGAGATGATACCCCCCAGTCGTCCATACAACAACAAAAATCACCTGTTTCCATACAGCGAATCACCTTCGCTCGCACTCCAGCCTAATCAAAGGGGTCCAACACCTGATTAGCTGCTATTTGCAATGCCAGACAGCAACACAAACCATCCTTGACACTGCTACCATCCACGCAACCATAGTTATCACATCTCACACAGGAAAATGACGGGCTGTCATGGATGCAGTCGAGGGCAGCAGAGTTAAATATTTTTGAAAACATCAGACATTTGACTCACCTAGTTATAGAGCCGCTTCTGTGGTGTCAAGGACTCAAGAGTGATTTAACATTGTCGTCACGCCAGCATTAAACCAAGTGTGTCAAGATACACACTTAGATCCACACCAGAAAACAGGCATGGAACAGACACATGCAAAATAAGGGTGATGGAAGAGGTGAGCTATGTGAGCAAAAGAAAGGAGGGCATTTGGGATGAAGTCGAGTTTGTATTTGACAGACTTAAAAAAAAAGGTGCAAGATACTTTTTGGCACCAAGGAGCTTAGGGTTGAGAAAGGGTCGGAAAATAACACACTGGTAAAAACAGACACAGTTTTAAGTGAGGGAAGAGGCTGTCTTATGAAGTCAAATGTGGTTTGGTTAGCCTGAGTAGGGTCTGTTTAGAGGCTGTTCGGCAACCAGATGTTGCCTAACATTTGGCAAATGTCATGTGAGGATTCTCGGCTTCAAGCATCTCAATTGTTGGAGCTCAAACCTTAAATCTCATACCTGTACATCTACCATGAACTCTTATCTTATTGACTGCTCTCATCAGCAGAGACTCTGCACCTCTGTTGTTGCACTCACTGCTCTTTGTGCTAGCTTTACTACAGTCCTCATGGCTCAACCTAAAGTAACATCGATGTTGGACAACGTAAAGGCACACTGGCAAGACACAGAAGTGGACCTTCTACTCCAACACCTGATTCAGAATCGGGCAGCAGGTGGTGATGGTGGGAACTTCATGATGCCCACCTTCAACAGCGCAGCCACTGCTATCAACGACAATCATGCAATTCAAACAATAGGCCCTCCGAAGACGTGCAAGATGGTTAAAACAAAGTGGACATTGGTATGTGATCATTTCTCAAATGATTATAAGTTTACGAGCATGTTTTAGCTCAAAAAAATCTACAATCAAATCGAGATCTATCGCAACGTGTCTGGTTTCCATTGGGATAATGTGTGGGGGGCTGGAATAGAGGGGACAGCTGCCCCCAGTGTTTGGGATATGTATGTTGACCCCAAGGTATGTAATTATAATCAATTCTATTGCATTTGACTGATGCCCAAAAGTCACAAGCTGTGATGCACCCCCTTTGCAACAAAGGGTGGGCTCCATATGACAACATGCAAATGATCTTGGGCAATAATAGCGGCGCTCATGGAAGGCATGCATTACACCCGGCTACTGCACCCCCTCCGTCTGTCAATACCGCAGATGACGTGCTTGATGTTTTTGACGGAGGCCTTGACCTTCGTATGATGGATATAGACACTTCTGGAGCCGCTGCCCCCAGTGATGTGCCTGACATGAGCCCTGAATTGATGATGCCACCTAGTGCCCAACTTCATGAAACCTCTGCTACTACTCAGGCTGCCGGCTCACAGTCCAGTAAATGCATGCGCACTGACACTTTTGTCAACTCTTCATCTCAATGCACTGGTGCCCCTCCTACGTTCATCAATCCTGTTCCTCTTTCATCAACGTTGGTATCATTACTGGCTCCCAAGAAGGCGTGAGTGTCAGCCCAAGTTGGCATGCAGCCAGAAATAAATAGTGCTGCAAAGTTTGCTGTGAAGATTACTCCAGCAGTTGCCGTCATGAACATGCAAGGTAGCATTAACCACCTCACAGATGTTATCGAGAAGACCATAGCCGCTCCGCCTCCACCACCAGTCCCTCAGGTTGTTGTACCAACTATACCAAATATCATCTCTCATGGCCTAGAGATAATGTGCAGCAAAGATGGGGATTTTTTGTCAGTTGGTCAGAGAGCCAGTCTCCTGCACATATTTTCCCTTGCAGGGGGGGATAACAAGCTTGCTATCTATGTTGAGCTCTAGGATGACTATGAGACATGCCGTGCATTTATCTTAGAGCTCTTGGACTCTCTGCAGTAGTACTATCATACCATTTGTGTTGCCGCACTTGTTTGCTGCACTTGTTACATTTCTCACCTCGTACTAACATGTAGTATCCATTTCATGTACTGCTCATTCTACATGTATTTCGTGCATCATCGAATCATATATCAATTGGAATGGATCAAATACAAGTACATGGTGCTTGCTACTAGTGAGAATTAGTCCAGTCCATCCTCGTCATCTGAAACATTGTCATCATCATTACCAAGGACACATTGTTCTTCTAACATATGCTGATACTCAACCCACATCACATGCACAATGAGATCACACTGCACATGCAGATCATTGTTTGCAGCCGAAGCTTCTTCTACTGCCTGCTCCCAGTTGGTGCCGGTGTGTGTGCTGTGAGCATCCGAATAGTCTGCTTCAGGTAGCGCACCTTCTGAGGAATCATGAAAATGGATGAAGTTGTGAATGCAGCACAACACTGCTGTAATCTGTGCTTGTATGTCCATAGCATCTGGCGGGTGATAGATGGAGGATTCGAAAATGTTGTTTGAGGACACCAAAAATATGCTCAATGATGTTTCGAGCAGACAAGTGACGCAGATTGCATAGCTCTTCTTTCATAGTTGGCCTATAAATAATCAGCACATTGTAGAAAGAATAACACCAGTACATGTACCTCATACCTGCATGGCCCCATTCTGCAAGGTGGTAGTGCACATTGCGGTATGGAACGAGTAGTTCAGGCTGCAGAGGGAAGCCTGCATCTGCAAGGAAATATTTCCCTGCAGGAATTTGAAGGTCATGTCCCACTGCAGCCTCGTAGATACGTGCGTCCGTGGCTGATCCTTCCCAGCCAGTGAGTGTGTAAGTAAAATTGAGTTTGAAATCACAAGCAAATAGGCAGTTTTGTGAAATGAAACCCTTCCAATTGCGATAGGGACCTTGTTCGAATGTGCGAGGCGAAGCGTGAATGTGGCTACCATCAATAGCCCCAATAGTATCTTTGAAAAACCGCCAAAACTTAGGGTCAGAGCGAATTTTATCGGGAATGGAGTCATCCGGCAAGTGAATATAGCTTGTGCAGAAGGGTGAAGACGAGAATATCTTGAGCATCTTGCAAAAATAACTAGTACATAGGATATACAATGAGACATCTGCAAATCATAACTAATAGTGTGTATTTACCAAGAAATTGTTTCATTGGAGCGTTGAAATCGTTCGCCGACGTGCCCGACAGATAGTCCTGTGACAGACATATATAGAAAAATCACGAGTTGTTCCTCTAGCGAAACAAACTTGGAGTTGGTATAGCCAAGGGTATGAAGCTCAGATATAAGCTGTGCAAAAGCATGTGCGTGCATGCTGAGTTCACAACGAATCTGTTCTGGGTGGCCAGTCAATAGCTTTATCACTCAGTGTTCACCCAAGAGAGCAGATGTATGATATGGTTCTGGATCCTTGGCATACACCGACTGTAGTAGATGGGCTGTAGCGCTGATTAAGATGCTGACTAGAAGGATTGAGTGTTGGATGAGGCGCTGTTGAACTTCTGGATGTTGGGGCATGAAACACTGGAGTTCTGATTGAGGATCCATTGGTGTACGGACACATAGAGTACAGATGTAAGAACAGCATATTATACCCTACAGTGTCAGCGTGCTAGGGTTAGTCCAAATTCAGCCTATGATTCAAGCTCCAAACTTCGGCAAAATCCAAGCCAAGATGACATTTCCCAAATGTACATTGTTAGGCACCTGATGTTCCCACGTGCCTGATCTAATTAGACCTGACAGCTGGGGGTGATGGCATATCTAAGTCAATATGTTTCTACGTCTCCCCACCCAAATGAATAAAGGCTCGATATTGAGGAGCCTTAGATCAGTGTTGAGGCCGTTCTCGGGAGTATCCTGCCCTAGGCCATTGCACCCGTGTGCCTGGGAACTTTAATTAGACATTCTGACTATATTTGGATGCCGGCAACTTCTGGACAACGGTAACCAAGCCACGTCAGCATCCAAACCTTCGTGCTCGCTGTCTGACACAGCGAGCTCGTGTATCTTGCCAAGGAGAGCATGGATTTGGGGCAGACCTTGACATGTATGTAGCTAGAGGTAGATACATATGATTGCAATGGTTGTTAGGTAGAATAACAGGTCTTTTGAGCTCAAAACATTACAAAAGTTAACTACCCTAAAGGCTGAGTCAAACTTCGTCCTCGCTGCTCTCCTCCTCAGACGAGTCGATGAACTCGACATTCTTTGGAGCCTGTTTCAATGTCCCTGGTGCTCGTGCCTGCTTTCTGGGAGGGGCATTTTCCTTGCCCTTTCATTTACGAGGCATCCCAGCGTCTGCACGCTTCTTGCGTGGTTTGCCAACCTTTTCCCCACTTTTACGGCGTGCATCCAGTAGAGCGTGAAACTTGTCACACTGATGGGGAGTCATACGGAACCAGTGGCAAGAGCCATCCTTCAGAGCACCTCGGAGTTTGAGGAGGGCATTGAGATCATTAATGTTGGTGGGGGATTGAAAGGGAACACCTTTGGACCAGCCCTTCATATCGATCAAAAGCTTCTCCTTGATTGCAGTATCAAAATTTGCATAGTTGATGCGGATGTCGCATCTCTTAGCTATAGTTCCTAAACAACAAAGGTTAGTATTGATCTTCCGAGTCATAAGATAAAAAAAATGACTTACTCAGCCCTGAGTTGAGGAGGCGAGTACAGACACACTGCATGTTCTGCACTGTTTCATGTTCATCAATGTCTAGTGCATGTAGATCAGCATATATACCAAGAAAACATAAGAAATAAAACATACTTCGACCTATCATACATGCCCATTGCTCCAGCTTCCGTGCGATTTCATCGGCCTCCGTTTGCAGCACATCCTCCCAGAAATCCATGATGTTGTCGGTCCCAAACCATGTGGCTTGTGCAGTGTCATAAACATGACCACGAGAGGCAAACAGACAAGCATACATCCCAGTTCTTACAGCAAGACCGTCAAGCTATATTTATGTAGTCAGTAGTTGAATCATTCAGAGTGAATATAACTCACCATTTTGAAGATCGTGTCCAAAGTTGATTGAACATCGCGTGCAGCTGCCGTATTTGTTGCTCGCACACTCATGTTGCGCAGAGCTCGGTGCTCACTGAGCTTGTCGACCAACTCTTGTTTTTCCTCCTCTGTTAGATCTTGCATGGTCTTATTGTCCTTGACCATCTGATGGATCTCTCCAGGAGTATATTTGGCGCCCCGTGGTAGATCTGTCATGATTGTGAGGTGCTAGTCCAATGTTCAAATAAATAGAATACATTACCTCTATTTACCTCCTCAGCTTTTGTGTGCATAAGAGCGTTCTCTAGCTGCACACATCGACCCACTGTATAATGTTTAGTACCTCCCACCAGTTTCTTGACCTTCTCCACAGAGATGCTGTGTTCCAGAGCGATCTCATTCATCTTCTGTGCCTGGTCTGCTAGCAGCTGCTGAATTGAACTGTGCAATGCCACCTCAGACTCTTTGCGTTGCTGGGAAGAGATTTTTCGAGATGCTCGTTGAGCATTTGCGCATGCTTTCTGCACAGGATTAAGTGGGGCACATGGTGCAATGATAGGCCTATTGGGATTTCTTGCAGCCCAAGATGAGTTGTTAGTATCACGTATGAGGGCCACCGCTGCACCAATGAGGTCTGGTGGGTTAGTGTTCCTGTTACCGGGCTCAATGAGGTCTGGTGTGCTGGTGTTCCTGTTATCATGCTTGGAGTGCTGTTGTGCAACACTCTCCACAGGTTGACCAATATTGTCTTCAGAAACGCTCTCCGCAGGTTGACCTTCAGCATCGACGCTACCTTGTGACATGTGATGTGTGACTGGCACATCACCTACTGATGTATCTGGCTCGTTTTGTTGGGAGTTCAGTAAGTCGCTGAGGGAAGGGAGCCCAGAGTACAATGTCAGATCGTCCCAGTTAATGTTCAGTGGAGGGAATGTGAAAGAGAAAGGAACAGGATTTTGGGATGACCCATCCCAAGGCTGGTGTTGAGGAGGGTATAGTGTTCCAAAGTCTCCCACCATTGTTGAATCTGAAATGCAAATGAAAAAAAATTGAAAAAAAAAACACGCTCATCTTACCTGACTGATGCTGAGTACCATTGTACATGAAATCTTCTGAAGTTCCACAACCAGAAAAGTTGAAGTCGTGCATTGTGATGAGATTCAATCGAGCACCTGATGGAAGTCAAAATGAAGGTGCGACAGTTTTCAACACGTCAAATTTTCAGAAATTCAGTAAATAATTAAACTACCTATGCTCTACGCACAGTAAATGAAGGTATGATGCGCTTGTTCAAAACATATCAATTTTTTAGAAATTTGTAAAATAAATAAATCACCTGCACAGCCTATTGTCACGTGTGTGAACAAGGAGAATATGTCGTCTCCAGCAGAGGGGCAATATGTCTTCGAAAATTGAGCTGCATTTTGGCAGTGGCCTACCATGGATTTACATAGCGGATATTCCGCCACAGGTTTTGGTTGAAAAACAAAGTGAGTACGAAATGAGAAAAATGAGTATGACATGAGTGGAACATACACTGTCTGGGTATGACTTTCAATCAATGATAGGGTGATGGTACAACATAAATTTCTATAAGAAAGTCAACAGGTAAGTGCAAAAAACATCAGGAGGTGTCTGCAGACATACTGGTGACCAAGTAGTCCATAGCACTGGGAATACAGCATCATGATGTCGAACTAATATCATTGAACTGCGGTTCACCAGCTTCTGAGCGAGTTCCCACTATCAGTAAACACTACAGGCCAGTAATACTCGCTGGATGACGTACCACTTAAGAGAAAAGAGAATGTTATGTAGTTGGTAGAACTTCAAAGGTTTGATCACAGTGTGGCAGTGTGTGAAGCGTTCAATTGATGCTATTCTTAGCACTACACTATTCTTGGCACCTTGTGCATGCGTTGTGCTGGCGGTAGTTCTTCTGTGCTGCCTACTATCAATTGACCTCTTCCAATCAAACGACACTGAATCACTCACAAAACTTCAAAGGTATTTATTTTCACTCAAATAATACCATGTCACTTTCAAAAACTTGGAAGCTACTTAGTTTTCACTCAAATGACAGCAAGTTACTCACAAAAGCTCAATCCTTCTACTCAAACGACACCGAGTCACTCTCAAAAACTCAGAAGGTATTTATCTTCACTTGAATGACACCGAGTCACTCTCAATAACTTGACAGGTATCTACCTTCACTCGAGCAACACCGAGTCACTCTCAAAAACTTGAAAGGTATGTATCTTCACTCGAACGACACCAAGTCACTCTCAAAAACTTGACAGGTATCTACCTTCACTCGAGCGACACCGAGTCACTCTCAAAAACTTCACAGGTAACTATCTTCACTCAAACGACACCAAGTCACTCTCAAAAACTTGCAAGGTATTTATCTTCACTCAAATGACACCAAGTCACTCTCAAAAACTTGCAAGGTATTTATCTTCACTCAAACGACACCGAGTCACTCTCAAAAACTTGGAAGGTATTTATCTTCACTCAAACACCTACTGTACCCTGCCTATATCTACATGATGATGTCTTCGCTTATGATGTTCTTTGGGTGTGAAAGCAATAATATTGTTTACTGAACATGCATTATTTGGTACTTTGCCAGACCAGCGAACTATAACGAAGGGCATCAAAGTATGTATCAACTCCAAGAAGTTCGATCATTGACAACAACTCTTCCAATGCCCGAACATGCAAAACTGCCGCATCTACAACAGATGCTATTCCGTCTCACAATTGATCTGTGAGAGGCCCCTTAACATCACAGGCCTCGATGCGCAAGTCATATGCTTGCTGAAGCACATGCTTCACCTCGGCAAAGCCTGCCTCACATCCTGGCTTGACTGAATCCCAACCCTCTCGATCTACCTCAGTCACAATTGACATCCCATATGACTCCAGGAATTTGCATTGGAGAGTGCTGCTATGGTAGCCTAGACTTGACCATAAACTATCAAGATGCTGAAGAAGAACTTGAGTATCCTAAGTGCAAGTATTACTGACAACATGTGCATGAATTTAGAGTGAATACTTACCACAGCTGCCCCTCTACGACGTCACCATCGTGTGTGAGACTTTACTTGTTCCTGAACTCGGTGACTAGATGTGTATAAATCAGTTGGTGAAGTAACAAGAACTGAGAGCAATTTACCGTGCATAGCTCTCCTTCTTTGATTTTAGTCGAGCCTCATGACGCTCTTCCTCAGTTTCATACTTGGGACGCATGATGTACAGTAGTTGCATTTGTTAGGGATGAGTAGAGCAAGTTTTTCGTCACATGAAAATTATGAGTATTCAAAATCTGTATAACTGACACAAAATTCATTCACACTTCGGGACACAAACTCAAGGCATGCATATATTTGACTACAACACATATGATGGTCATTCAATTGACATCACTTAGCATTATTTTGATCTCCCGAACTATTAGCAAACACTAGACTTGTCGTAATCAATTGACAGCATTCACAGTAGAACATTCGAATATATGGACACAGAATTTTCATAATGCAAAGTTGACATACTTCAGAAGTACAAATGGTATTTGAAATATAGTAGTATATACATGTCCTCTTCTACTCAGTCTCAATCCAAACTGAAACTGTCCGTATATTCAGTGCCCTCTTTTACTCAGTTTCAACCCAAAGT
This sequence comes from Suillus bovinus, assembly GCF_016758785.1. Lineage (NCBI taxonomy): Eukaryota > Fungi > Basidiomycota > Agaricomycetes > Boletales > Suillaceae > Suillus > Suillus bovinus. The sequence goes on from NW_024542240.1 coordinate 24,322, forward strand.
GACGCTGTCCATATACTCAGTGAGGTCATCAACTTGTGCCCATAACTCATCGCTTGAGCTCGTCAGAGCCTGGGAACTCGGAGGAGATGATGTTTGAGGTTCGAGGTGAGTACCAGCAGCTGAGGACACAGCTGATTTGGTTGGTGAGGGAGCCGATCCTTGCGGAGTCTCTATTATAGTGTTCAAGATGGGGAGGTTTGACTGCCAGCGAGTGAGAGTTAGTGGGAAATCACAATAACTAGATAACACTACTTACAGGCCCAGTTATTGTCTGTGTAGTGTTAGAGTCAACAGTGCAAGTTCTCTCTTTCACAGTCTCAGTCTCCATCACATCAAATGTTGTCTTTGTGCGAGTGATGGTCCGGTCAGAGTGAGAACGCACAGCGCGGCTGGTCCATGTGCGAGTCACGGTCTTGACATGCTTGCGGTTCTGCAGGCAATCTTCTGAAGTTGCACTAGGTGACTCGGAGGACATGGTGTAGAGTCTATAAACTCAATTGTGAGGTGGAGTGAGTCGAGAATCAGTTGGACAGAGATTGACAATATATGGTCACGTGTATGCACTGATCAGTGATAACAAAAATTAAAATCTATGTACTGCGAAAATAAGCAAAATATATGGTGCCCTTAGTACGAGGACATACCAGCAAGGTCCACTGCAATCGAACCGGCCTCGCATCGTCCAAAATCCGGCATGTAATCTCTCACCGCAATCCAGTTGGTCATGGACTCTGCCTGACGCAGGAAACCCTAGGTCCTAAGAAGATTGCTGAACGGGCAGCTGCAACAAATGCGCGAAAGAGAGCTCATATAGAAGGTGAGTGAGTGGGTTTATGAGCTCAAATGATATCTGAACAAACCAACAACTTACCTAGTGCTAACTGCGGAGGAGAAACGCGCCCTTGACATGCTTCAAGAACGTAATTTGGATGACCATTTTGATGACAATGGTGATTTTGGCTCTAGCATCCTGGATGGGTTCGAGTCAGTTGATATCAGTCATGCCGGTGGTGAGTTTTATGAACTTACAAGAGAAATGATGGGTAATTTCTGGAATGTGTAAGTTGCACATCTATATTAAGCAGCTGTTGAGAACTCACCAGAAATACTCCAAGGTCCTCCCAGGTACGACGCCCAGACTACAGGACGAGGCGTGATAGAACACGATGCCGCACTGAGGCATTTGACAACCAAATGCCAGTGTTAGTACATGCATACCTTGACTGGCACCTCACCAACAGTGCCACCAATGGCCAAGGCTTCTTTTCACACCGTGCTGCTGCTGCCCATCAAGGGACCATGGATATTAATGCTGGATCAATTGCCGTGAAAGTTGTGGACATGTTCTGTGAGTGAGAGTTTGAATGATGGCATGATCTGATCAAATCTGATGCTGACATACAGACGCTGAAAAGGTACCTTTAATGATACTCCCTACTGACTTGTTCTTAGCTTCGGCACTTGTTCATCAGGGAGTCATACCCTGCTCTCCAATCAGTCCCTCTACAGGCATAACTATAGAGTCTCTTGACTTTTACCGCATTGCCCGTCAATGCAACCCTCATTTCTCAATTCAGGCATATGTGAAGACAATGTGCGATAATTGTTCTAAGTTCTAACATTGTTTCACTCATGCCTTAGGTTCAATTTCACTTGTATCTCTCACGACAATTTTCAATCGCACTCAATGTATACCTTCAGATTCTCACCAATGTCGATACTCTGCTTCACGAAGCAATTGGACGACAGGACCCTGACTGGCGCCTAAAGCATTGCTGTCCTGCATGCACATACACTCTTCAAGATGAAGTCTCATTACAATTCAAAATCCTTTTCACGATGGATGGTAATGATTCCCTCAAGCGAGTATTGAAAAAAGTGTCACACGATTCAGATGCCGACGACTTAGACAACATGGAGAGCAGGGCAACGCAACACTCCTCTGAGCTGCCCACTACGCAATATGTTTGAGGCGATCATTACCTGCCCAGGGAGTATGTCGACTCATTTAGATCTAATGATTCATCAATGGATATGCTGGAAGACAATGATAAGGTGAGTTAAGTGTTCCATATTTTTTGTTCATTGCTCAAATTCATTAGGACAACCCTTGTATTGGACGATGGAAAAACATGCAGGATGACAAGACAAAGAAGATGTGGGATGTTTTCGACGAGTCTGGTATCTTCTTAGCTGTCTGTCGTCACGGGTTTTCCCTCCTCTGAGCAGATATGATTCAGAGTGGCGAACAGTGAGTTAGATTTGGTATACTACTCACTATTTACTTGCTGATTCTACCTCCAGGGCAAAATATCCTCTAGCCATTGTCTCCAAGCTCTTAGATGTCTTTGGGAGGGATTTGGGCGGCAGTTATGACATTGGCTGTCGGTTCAAAACCACCCTGCATCAGAGTATCCTGGGACAACGTGCTCGCAAACTTAACTACACTTCACTTGTTGGCGCTTTCCATGGACATGCTCACTGACATCTTTGTCAACTCGACCACCTCGCCACATATGTTAAAGGCCTCGGACTTGAGGACCTCGAGGGTTGTGAGCGAACATTCTCGAAGTCCAATGCACTCGCTTCCTCTGTGCAATATGCAAGCACCTTTCACCGCCGTCAGACAATCACACATTATTTTCAGCACAATGACGACTTCGAAACTTTTGCAAATCTTAGTAAGTAATTGGAGTCCTTTTGCCCACAGAAGCGCTAATCCTAATTTCTAGCAACATTTCTCTACAATAACTATAAGCAAGCTCTCGACATCCTTCATGATGGTCAGAAGACCTTGCCAAAGCTCATGCATGAGCTTGGTGTGACAGATCCAAGTGTCTTCGATTCTTGGTTGGCCGAGGAGCGCACTTATCTGCTGTCATTGAATCATGAGCCTGAACGTGAGACCCTTGAAATGGAATATTGGCAGAAGTTGGTAAATTTATCCACTAGCAAGTGAGTCTATGTATTTGATTGCTTGGTTTATACTGATGAGATTTGACTAGAATAGAGCTCAATGCTGCAAGTGCGGCATGGGCTGTTTCGACACTGAGTACTGTGCAATTTGGAGCTCATGATATTGTGTCAACTACTAGGATTGAGACCGCACGATGACATGCAATTGAAAACTACGAAAAGGACCTGAAGATGGTCCAGGAACTCAAAGGCAAGCTTAACATCACTCGTGGATGGGTGCCCAAAGACCAGGAGTGGAAGGATGCAGGGTGTCTTGTTGCTAATTGCAAATTACAGTGTGTGCTTGATCACTTAGAGGGTTTAGTTGTTGCTCGAATATTTGAGCTGTCGAAAATGAATCGAGCAGGCACAGGTACACTGACATGCTACTTCTATAGATGCTCACAACTCACAAGCACTTTTAGGGTATAAACTATGCAAACATATTGGAAAAGCCCTACAGGCTCGATCAGCGGCTATCCATACAGTGCTTGACTGATACAATGCTGCCACATGTTCATTCTCTCCTTCATGTCCATCCCTCACATGGGAAGAGGTAGTCAAGTATGCCTTTCTCTCTGACTTTGACCTCCTCCGTGATGCACATCAAGATGTATCACAGCATCCTTGGGCAACACCAACAGGCCGCCTCACCATGGATACTTACTTCAAGATGCGCCGTGCGCAGGAGGAGATCCAGCATCTCAATGTGGAGATCAGACGAGTAGCTACATACTTGCGCGATGAGAACAAGCACTTACTCAGGTGCGAAAATCAACTTAAACCTCTGCATCCTGCGCTCGCTCATCAAGTGGGTTTGCATCGCAAGGTTCGTGTGAGGTTCGCTGGACATCATATTCGTCGCCTGCAGGAAATAAGCATGCTGGAAGGCTTTACGGGGAGCATCACACCAGGCACAAGCATTGAACAAGGACCTGGTTCCAGCACGAGCATCCCCACTGTGTGCATTCCCTCTATACTCACTCGTAATGGTCTCTCAATGCCGCAGGAAGGTGCAGATGACTTGGAGGAGGACCTCAAGGAAGAAGAGGATACTGAGGTCGATAGTGAAGAGCATGCTCGCATTCTTGAAGACATTCTGCAGGTGACTTCAGACATTTAATTATGTTTAGCGTGATATACACTGTATTTGGGCTGTAGAACCACCCTAAATACTTTACATGTTTTATACTACATACCTGTCAAGGTCTGCCCCAAATCCATGCTCTCCTTGGCAAGATACACAAGCTCGCTGTGTCAGACAGCGAGCACAAAGGTTTGGATGCTGACGTGGCTTGGTTACCGTTGTCCGGAAGTTGCCGGCATCCAAATATAGTCAGAATGTCTAATTAAAGTTCCCAGGCACACGGGTGCAATGGCCTAGGGCAGGATACTCCCAAGAACGGCCTCAACGCTGATCTAAGGCTCCTCAATATTGAGCCTTTATTCATTTGGGTGGAGACGTAGAAACATATCGACTTAGATACACCATCACCCCCAGCTGTCAGGTCTAATTAGATCAGGCACATGGGAACATCAGGTGTTGTTAGGCAACATCTGGTTGCCGAACAGCCTCTAAGTATTAGGTGCCATTTGGACAGCAAATTTCGCATTCGAAATTCAAACATTCATCATGTGATCTTGCCGTGGGACTCTCCAGGAGAATCCCAGATGCCACTCGGTGGAACGGTGCACTCCATACTTACACTGACAACACATCGTTATCATGACAAGATCTCACTCATCAAGCTCACGATCAAGCCATTCCCTTCGATCCAAAGGCCAGGTTGATGCACCCTCTACTACTACACATCGCAAACCTGCTGCTCACTGGACTACTGAGGAGGAAGCTGCCTTGATCCAGTACCTCCAACAACACATGAGCACCACAGGTGATGCCACCGGCACAAACTTCAAGAAAACAGTTTTCCAGGGTGCCACCCAGCATCTCAAAGACAATTTTCACCAGCAGCAAGGCGGTGAGAAGGTATGGTCAAGTTGTCAGACCAAATGGGCCAATGTGAGTACTGACTACTATGGGTGTGCCGGCATGCTGCATGGTGTTAATACTGATTTTAATTTCTGTAGCTGAAGACCTCTTATTACGGTGTCCTCGAAATCAAGAATGCATCTGGATTCTCATGGAGTGATGTGGATGGCACAGGAATTTCGTTAGAGTATGAAGCAACATGGACGAATTTTGTCAAGGTATGTAGCGGCTATCTCAACTATACTTGCAACTCACCCTGTATTATTTTGAAAGATCCATAAAGCTGCAAAACTGTTCAAGAACAAGAGCTTCCCGCATTTTGAGGCCATTCACCACATGATGCCACGGAAGTCCCGAGGCAATTGGGTCTGCCAAAACAAACCTCCAGTCACATTGTCCGAGGACTCAGGATCCATTCCACCTGCTGCACATCATATGTCACACTCTGATCCCCTTGCCACTACTGCAGCTAGTAGCAGCACTGCACAGCCACCAGCACAACCACTTGCTGCTCCACCATTAGCGCAACCACTCACCGCCTTGAACTTGAGTCAGCTTACTGCAGTGATGAATGAGATCAGCTCTTCTCCAAGTGTCAAACACCACATATTTCAGCCTGGAATCGTACCAGCATCACCAACCGCTCCATCTACCTTCCTCATTTCTGACACAGACGCTGTGTCCTCCGTTATGACCAGCGTCAGCCGTCAAGAGAAGTGGAAGACCAGCGCACTAAGCTCAGACATCTCAATTACTAATTCATCAAAACAAGTCCGACCTCCCCCAGCAGCTGTAAAGGTGCAGCAGGAGAATAGCAGTGCAATGGTCAGTCTTGCTGACATGCTCAAGGACTTCAACCAAACACTTGCAGACACCACAGCCGCAACGTCTGCAAAGGACCTTGCACGTGCAGTTGCAATGGTCAGCGCAAGCACTGTATTCTCAGACAATGAAAAAGTCGACTTGATAGACTATCTTGGATCGAACGAGAGAGAGGTCATCAAGTACCTGAATATGGATGAGAAGCTCAGATCTGTGTGGGTGCAAAGATGCTTCACTAACATTCGCTGCAGTAGTATGTAACCATTACCAACCGTGCCAAAATGATTGATCGCAAACTTACCATGGCTTATGTTGCTGGTCAGATCGCAGAGAGTTTCAAGACTATCGTCTTGCGCCAGCTTGAAAACGCCATGTTAAATTCCATCAGTTTGTACTATGCTAATGTACTACGCTAATGGATGTCCGCATCAAATAGACTCTGCACAATAGTCCTCCCACATTGCCTGTGCTATAGCGTCACGACGCCGTTCTGCACGCCGTCTCTCAGCAGCATCAGCAGGCCCATCCCCAAGTTCCCCATGAGCCACTCCATCCTCTCCGCCATCTATGATGCGGTTATTCTCGTTGTATTCATCTTGATCGAGTAGGTCAGTGTCAGGGTCGTGCCTCCAAATAAAATTGTGCAAGGCACACAAAGCCGCTGGCACTCGTGCTTGAATGCTCATGTTGTACTCTAGCAGTAGTTGTAAAATTCACCACCGGCGCTTGATTACCCCAAAAATCTGCCGCCATTCCTTGAGATGATAGCGCACACCGCGATATGGAACAAGCAGTGCGTCACATGACCTGAAGCCAGCATCTGCGAGGAAGTATTTTCCAGGGGGATTGTGCAAGTCCTTTGTGTGTGCGTCGTTCCAGAGAGCCGCATCAGCAACAGAGCCATCCCACCCACAAAGCGAGTAAATAAAAAAGAAGTCAACATCGCACATGAAAAGACAATTCTGGGAGAGATATCCTTTATGGTTCCGCATGAACGGCTGGTCCTCAATGGTGGTGAATGCACGGATGTGAGAACCATCAACGGCACCAAGGCACTGATCAATAAATCAGACATGCGCATCATTTAAGATTGTGGGAGAAATGGGAGTGTTGTGCTTAGGGAATTGAACCTGTGAGGAGTAAAACGGAGGTGTTGAAAAGAACAGTAACATGCGCTTGAAGTACCTAGGGTCATAAGTTTGATCTTAGATGAATTATAATACAATATTGATTCTCTACTTACTGTGAGACTGTATCCGATGAACATTGGAACCTTTCTCCGATATGGCGGGTCGAGAGCCCTGTGACACAGGTGTACAGAAATATTGCAAGCTGTTCCTCCACAGAAACTCCATTGTGGGACCTTACAAACCCATTGGCTTGTAGGACTTCCAACAAACCATTGAAAACATTGAGGTTCACACTGAGATTGTGTTTGATGCGATCAGGGTGACCGACCATGAGTTCCAACACCCATGCTTCGCCCATTAAAGCAGATGTGTGATAGGGTATGCACGCACGGCGGGTTAGGAAGTGTGTCTGATAGTCTATGAGGGCCTGGGCAACAACAGCAACTAGAATAAACATCAGGCGCTGTATACGCCCTCGTTGCACCATCCCAAGCGGTCCATCGTAGTCAAGTTGTTGTAGGGTAGCAGCTGGCATGGTCGTCGTACAGCGCTGATGATCGTTATCGTATTGGAACCTGATACAGTAACCCGGCTTATATAATTATGTTGCATGTGACCACGAATCCGAAATTTGAAAATGGAATTCGCTGTCCAAATGGCACCTTAGACTCGTGACCGTGGAATTTTGGGCTACATCACTCGACTCGTCCGTGGTTATATAAGCCAGGCTGGTCCCGAGCCTATCTGTTTATAACTTTGTACAAATCTCTGTTTTGTACGTGAGATATCCCGAAAATTCTGCAGGTCGTGTTTGTGTCCACAGGGTACGTTTTACGTCGGGATCTCCAAGCAATCAAGCTCGGGTTATTGTCCAACTAAAAAGTCGTTTTCGCAGTGATTAATATTAATATTGTGCCACCAATCTCATTTTTGTCTCCTTCGAGAGGTGATGTTCCTGTGTATGTCACTGGCGCAGAATCGCGGACTGTTAAAGCAGTGGCCATAGACGCGCCACCTGGATCATCGATATCTCAGTCTCTCAATCATTTACTAGCATACATTGACACACTCGGTACCATGTCAGCTTCATCACAGGATCTTCCAAGGACACCCCTGCCGCTCACATTGCAACACCGTGATGAGATCGATCAAACCGTACTCAAAAGAGTTCGCCCTAGCTACTTGAAGACGATCCTTGAAGATGAAGGGGCTAATGATGTCGCAATAGAGCCACTCCTTGAGATCGTCATAACAAGAACTATCTGGGCGACCAGTGAATTACTCAGGCGGGAAAACCTGAAGGATAACCTTGATGAGGGTGTGGCATGGGCGGAGGGGACCCTACAGCAGCGCCCTGAACTGCGGGGAATAATCCGCCACGCCTGTCAGACACGCTCGTTCTCCCACATCGCTGACCTCGGTGAGTGCATGTACCAGCGATATAGATGCCCCTCTGCTGACGGTTGCTGGTGACGCAGATATATTTCAGATACCTCAAGCTAGTGACCCCCCCGCACCCTCGGCTGAAGGTCAGAGACTTTTATCTTGTGACATCTACTTGGGCTATATCTCACGTCAGTCGTATCCTAGATGAGGACCAATCAGACTTCCTTTACAATTCGTTCGTCCGACCATACGTTGGGAAGGCTGTGGATGGTTTCTATGAGTACCTGAAAAATAACAACATGAAGTTCGCGGGAAGCGGCGACAAAGGACCATACTATGCGAAGTTCTGTTCAATCGTGCAAAGCTCGGGCACAGGAAAATCAAGACTAATGACTGAGGTCAGAATTATGAAGCGCATATTGATATCAGGTGGCTGAAGTATTTTTTTTAGCTCCGGAACAAAGGCGTTCTTGTTTTGTACATGAACCTTCGTGATCCGAGTGATCCAGGCTTCCCTATGCGAGACGTAGTGCCTGCGCGTATATTGACGGAAGATATGGGCTGCACTCAAGCCGAGTATACCGCTCGTTGTTGCGCCTTCTTTACGGCCATATTCCAGACGCTCCAGAAGTATCTGAGCGACGAGTTTCCTCGGCTGCGCTCTCAGGCTAGCGGTCCTGATGCTGCAATCAAATCGTGGAATGACGAAATGTGCGACATGCGCTCGGAAGCTCGTACCAAGTTCTTTCAGGAAGTTCAAGATCTCTATGAGAAGGTGACAAAATCACAGTCTCTTGAGAATCCGACTAAAGACGTTTGCGCAACAGATCCTTGATAAGATCAAATTATCGAAGCCCGAAGAGAAAACCGACTCCGCTGCGCCCACGGCGGAGGAGACCGCCGTAAAGTTAGGGAGTATGTCTCTCACAGGTAATTGATATATTTTACACAAGGCGGTCGCCTAAGGTCACACCGTGGGTGAACAGATGGGAAGATCATGGTGCCGAAACTAGAAGGCGAATCATTCGTCAAGACATCTTATAACAACATGCTGGAGGTTTTGAAACGTATATTCAATAAGAAGGACAGGGACATGGTTTTAAATCATGATCCTAAACTCGTGATAGCATTCGATGAGGCCCACCCTCTGAGTAACATGAGTATCAAGGGTTTTCGTCCATCACATATTGTTGGCAGGACGATCAATTGCTACTCCAAGAACTGCCACGCATCAGTCTGGGTCGTTTTTGCATCCACAACTTCACAAGTGGCGCATTTTTCAGCCCCTCAAATGATCCGTAAGTACCTGTTCTACGTTGCCTATTTTCAACCTTCACACAATCTGGCAGATGACTCTTTGCGCGTAGCGGTGGCTGGTCAACTGGTATACCCGCCTTATACACATCTTGGCTGGGACCAGCTTGCAGACCCTCTGTCTAACATATCGGCGAATGATGTCGCAAAGTTCAGTCATATCGTCGGATTCGGTCGACCACTGTTCGTCCCTGCCTTTTTATCCTCATTTCCAGTTTCATTGACCACGATAAATAGGTGGAAATCGCTCGCGGGAAAATTTACTATCGCTGAGATTGTGATACTGGCTGCCCAGAAACTGTGCAAATCTATGACCTTTGACCTGACGGATACGAACCAGGCTCTCGCTATCCTGTCTCAGAGATTCGGTCTCGACATTTGCTTTGGTCACCCTGATGCTGTCTCTTATCTCGAGAAAGCGGTGGCTAGTCACCTGCGTATATGCTTCTCGACGACTGAAGATAGGACGTGGACCTTCACCGGTTATCCATCGGAGCCCTTTCTATCCTGCATTGCATCAATTCTGCTCCATAGGACGCCCGACAGTCTGGCGAACGCTTTGGCGGTCTTGAAAAGAAAGGCTGATGGTGGGATGGTCGAGATAGGACAGAGCGGAGAGTTGGCCAGCAGGCTTTTGCTGCTTCTCGCCAAGGATCTCTTTATCCGCAAGGACCCCTCCCAAGACGTGATCATGGATATACACCATGTCGGAAATAGTGATGCAGATCTGATAGACTGTCAGAAGGTCCCCGTCATCGATTTTTTGGAATATCTTTTTGGCGAGACTTTCTGGTCGGAGTTGGCTGAGGCTAAGGCAGCATTTCAGCATGCCTACATCAATTTCTCGCATTGGGTAGCAATGACAGAGTTCATCTCACCGCGAATTTCCGATCAGACTGACGCCGATCCATTGAGGTACGCTTTTAGAGGTTTTCAAACGATATGGTGTCTAAGATGATTATCACGGCTGTATAGCGCTAGATGCAGCGCCGAAGAGTGGACCTTGCGACACTGGCATCGGACGAGTGCGGTGCAATGCTGTCATCTGCAGCCGCTCGTTGACAAGATGATTCCTATATATTTTGACGATCCGGCCCTTGGCCCCAACGATCTCGACCGCGTATCACAGATATTCATTTCCGACAAGGCGGGGAAGAATTGCCATGAGCAAGACTTGAGGTTCGTCACTCGCAAGCATGATTCGATCCAGTGCCTATCGAATCTCCCCTACATCGCTCTCCTTCTCGACCTCAACGTGAAACCAAAGCTTGAGGTTACATTTCCGAAGAAGGAACCAAATCATGTTGAAACAGACCGATGTCTACGGATCTACGCTTCTGGAATCAGCGACATCACGTTTCCGGTCTTGGGCCAACATTCCGAAATTGCGACACAGCTGCGTGGGCTTGTCTCTCGGCAAAAGGAAGCACCGTCCCAAACAACTCTCGAAGCTCTCGTTAAATTTGGGAGTACTGCGAGGCTACGCAATTTGCAGTGGGAGGCACAAGATGCATGATAATCTAATTGAGCGTGTTGAAATGTTCGCCCGTCTTTGCATCCCAGATCTTTACTGCGTTGTATTTGAATCCAACATCGCAATCATGGC
>NW_024542241.1:0-34882 GCF_016758785.1 Suillus bovinus
AGCCGTCCGCTTCTTGACCTGCCCAAAGCAATAAGCGGTGTTTTCCCCGGCGCAAAGTCCTGACGCAGTGACCGTATGATAAGCATTGCAATGTAATGCAAATATACCTGACGAACCATTTCTTTCCAAACATCCTAAACGTTGAGCCACGACAGGCACCGCTGTGCGTGGAGCCCCAATATCCCATACAGTAAATGTTATTTGCGCAACTTACTGGGAGGTCTCAAGTAACCGAATGGGTAACGTTATCCATTCGTTCCATCTGTATAAGTAGTGAGCTCAATTAAATAAGGATGAAATAGGGTAGTGTAGTGTTCTTGAAAGCTGTGAAGGAAGTGCGGAAGGGTATGGTCAGCGGCTTGTTATCCGCCAGCAGCTGGCAGGAGACATAGAGGTCTGAAAAAGCCCTGAAATTCGCATCAATATAGAGAAGCTAATATCAGAGGAAAACGCAACGAAGATTGTGAACCGTGAAGTCTCAGTTCTGGGTTCTCGAGTAGCTCTGAAACAGATGGTTGTGGTATTGATCCCTCTAACTGAGAACTGGTGCTGAGTGTGGGCAAGTAGCCTGCAAAATGAGTAATAATGCGTACATGCGAAAAGTGACAGGAAGCTTGAGATCAGAGAGCTTTGCGAAAGTGAAGTCGTCTCGGTTGTCCTTGTCCATGAAGAAACGAAGTACTGTGACGTAAGTACTATGTAGTAGAGGATCTAAGGTAAGCGAATGCATCAAACATCACGTGACTAACACAGCTCAAGCGCTCAATATTCAATCATAATTAGAGCATCGACTAATCAGTCGCAACGTTTATTCATGAATCATGTCTGTACATTGCACCACCTTGGGTGCTTTTCGTGACAAAGATAAATAAGCAAGTCGAGTTAAAGCTGCTCCGCTCCAACCATAAGCTGATCTATTCAGGCTTGTAATCGGGACGCAGCGACCGCACAACCTTGCCCGCACGCCAAATCTCCTGGTCGTCAATCTCCTTCAGCTCTTTGGCAAGATCTTGGCGGTACGTCGAGCGGCCATTGAATTCGAGAGACTTGCGGGTCTCCGTACCATTTCGCACGCTCTCGTACAACTGCTCAAAGATCGGCGTGTTGGTCTTCTCAAAAATGGGTGCCCAATCAAGCGCACCGCGGCGAGCTGTTGTGGAGCAGGCGTTGTACATGTAATCCATGCTATAAACCATGAGGGAAATGATACGCGATGACAAAACATACACTCACCCCTTCTGTCCAACCAGAGGGTACAGGGATTGAGTGGCCTCCTCGACGGTTTCATTGAAAGCTTCTGAAGGAGAGTGGCCGTTGGCACGGAGCACCTTGTACTGCGCGCAGAACAGACCCTCTAATAAATAATCAGTTGAGAATAACTTGCGGCGTGAGAACACATACGGATGGCACCCATGAGCACACCACGTTCACCATAGAGGTCGGAGTAAACCTCCTTCTCGAAGGTAGTCTCGTACATGTATCCTGATCCGACAGCGACACCAATAGCAACGGCCTTTTCCATGGCCTTACCAGTGACGTCCTGGAAGACGGCTACACTGGAGTTGATTCCACGACCCTCCTTGAAGAGGGTGCGTACGGTACGGCCAGATCCTTTGGGTGCGACTAAGATAACATCAACATCCTTGGGGGGTATAACCTTTGTGTCTTCCTTGTATACAACAGAGAAACCATGCGAGAAGTAGAGAGTCTTGCCCTTGGTGATCATAGGTGCAATGGTAGGCCACGTTTGTGATTGTGCAGCATCAGAGAGAAGGTTCATGATGATCGTGCCGCGGTTGATGGCTTCCTCGATGGAGAAAAGTGTTTCTCCGGGAACCTAATGATACATTGATGTGTTACATGAGATGCTTGCGGCCTAACAAGTCGATATGAACATACCCAGCCATCCTCCTTAGCCTGCTTTACGGACACCAACAATAACATTGAGGCCGTTGTCACGAGCGTTCAAGCCTTGACCGTGGCCCTGAGAACCATAGCCAATAAGGGCGAGGGTATCATTCTTGAAGTAGTCCTGGAGCTTCGCGAGAGGCCAGTCGCTCCGCTCGTACACAACTTCCTCGGTGCCAGCAAAGTTAAGCGTCTTTACACCTCGAGCAGCCTGTGATTAATGATTTTTGGGCGTCGGAGCTTATTCAGTCATCACGGTGAATTTTTATTCACCTGCAGAGTGGATTTGCGCGAACTGCCTGTTAAAGCCTGGCGAGCAAGCAACGAGTAGGACGCAATCTGTGCAGGCTTGGCTGCAATTTTTGTACCGGCACGGGGTGCACGGCGAGAAGCAGCGCGGAGGGCTGAGGCTGAACGAGATGCGATGGAGGCCATTTTGACTGGAGAGAAGATGGAAAGGTACCTGAAAGGTACAGTAACTTTTGATAATCAAAATTTTATACTATCCCTTACGCTCTATTCGTGACGGTCCACAATTTCGTGATTTTTGTCTGCAGCACTCAACTTCAATGTAATTACTTAGCTACTTCACTCAGTATATTCTATATACTATATACTAGCATATTCCAAGTGGAACGAAACAAATCTGTTGAGAAATGGTGGAGATCGTGTTTTCAGCGTGACAGCAGCCAAAATCACGATTTCAGTGTCACCTGCCGAGGCTGCCGACGTCGGACATTGAATTTAACAGCGTGTTTCATTGCAGCTGCAATCCGTGAGCGCGTGAGCAAGTAGCGAGCGCTGAGCTGGGCTACCACATCCACCATATTTTTTTGCTCAACCCGCGCATCCGAGTCCGAGTCACGGACTTCATAATCCATCTACTAGTATGCATCAATACCCACATCCACATACATTCCCTCAGCAATATTTTACACATCATTAATGATTGCATTTAGTTCTATATAATTTTTCGGTACATACTGTAGCTCACAGACTTATAAGTAGCGTCCTAATCAATCACTGTTGAAGTTCACGAATCCCGAATCACGAATCACGAAGATTCTAACGTCTGCCGAGCGGACTGTAGATTCGGCCAGTGTGACTGTCCGTTACTATTCGTGACCTGAGTGTGACTCACGAAATTGTGGACCGTCACGAATAGAGCGTAAGGGATAGTAGTCTAAGAACCTATTCGAGTCATATATCAGCCAACTATAACGTACACGGTGGCAGCCGTGTCGTAAGTCTGGGCCACCATAAGTGCTTCAAGCTTGCACGTACATATATTTCAATCGATTGTCAGATCACAACCCAAGTACCACTGTCACCATAATCAAAAAGGAACGACCATGCGGTCTGACCAGGGGAGAGTGACGCATTAACTTGAAGCTACGAACGCTGTACACTAGACACAAGCTTCCATAACCGATCCTCTAGCGCCTCGATAGTCACACGTGGAGTATTCAAGCTACTCATGAAGTACGCCACGTTACCCAGCGTCCTATAATGCACCCCAAAAGGTGCACCTCCAGGGGCCGCAGACATAGATCCATCATCCAGTGGTAATCGCAAGCTCTGGAGCAGAGTCTGAGCTGAATGCGATGCATAACCTGCATCACCAAGTTACATGAGCAATCTAAACAACAAAATATAACAGGATCGATATTACCTGCATCATCATCCTTGAACTTGATAGCAAGCACGGTTCCCAACGCCATTGCTTCCTCAACGATATCCAGGCAAGATATCGAAGTGATGAACTCCGGATCCCAGAAACTCCACGCTCTCGTTGCAGACGCTCCTTCAGGCATCCATTTACTAATTGCCCCCACCCACAGATCACTCTCCGCCAACCTATCAACCAAATCAAGCGTCGCATTCGCAACCTGACATCCAACAGCATGCGCTGTATAGCTATGTCCGTGCAACAACGCGTCCGCTTTGCTCTCGCTCTTGAACGCCGAAAAGATACGGTCGGACGCGAGTGTTACTGCCAAAGGCAATACACCGCCGGTGAGAATCTTAGCATTTACTGAGATGTCGGGGTAGATGCCGAGTAGAGGGCCTGCGCTTTCGAATCCTAGGCGGTATAGCCCCACAAAGACATCGTCGAATATGACTGGCAGAGGTGTAGGGAAAAAGGCGGGGTCGCGGACGACGTCGACCATGATGCGTTGGAATAATGGATCTACAAATATCATTCCTCCTGCGCCCATTACGATGGGTTCGATTAATAGTGCTGCGAGGTTTCGGGTGTCGTCTGCCTGGAGGCTACGCATGTGTTTATCTAGGTATTGCCTGTAGTGTTTTGCAAGCGGAGATTTGAGACGCTGCTCAACATCATAGATATCAGAGAGTGTTTCAAATCCTTCGACCGTCCGCTGATCACTGGTGAGAGACGACAGAGCTGGAGGAAGCGAAACAGCGACTCGGCCTTGCCGAATAGACACAGTGGGCGGCTCAAACCAATAACCCTTCGCTTCGTGCCATTCACAAGTATAAACTCCCTCCTCACAAGCATCCATAGCCCCAATCGTGTCTCCATGATAACTCCCCCTCAGTCCAACAACCCTCAAATTCTTCTTCTCCGGCGAACTCAACTCGAGTCCAGAGCTGACGACGAACGATCGTAAAGCCATTTTAAGCGCAACCTCCATTCCAGTAGATCCGTTATCTGAGAAAAATACGCGGGAAGCCCAGCCTTTGCCCGGTCCTTGCAGGAGGCGTTCAGCAAGCTTCAGAGCAGGCATATGAGTTGCCTGCGGAAACATAACATGGCCGTAACGTCCGGCTGCGTTCGCGACAGCAAGCGCCAGTGTCGGATGTGCATGTCCGACAGCTTGGGTCCACCATGAAGCGGACCCGTCCAGTTGGGGTTGCAGGAGCGATTTTGGCTGCGAAGGTGAAGTTTTCCCGGAAGCGTCATAAATGCTAAAGAAATCTGACCACGCGCTGTCGATGACCGAAACGTCCTTCTCGGTCTTGACCAACCCGTGTTGTACGAACGGCCACCAGATCGCGTCGAGCGTACGACGAGGCATCGAGTCTAGTTCTTCGATACGTCTGGCGTGACACTTGTTTAGATGTTCGAGTGCAGTGAAAATATCGCCTTGAAGGGTGTCTGGGACGAGATCCGAGTAGTATTTCTCTGTATTCGCGACGTTCTCTGCAGAGTCGAGGCGCGGGGGAGGAGGATCAAGAGCAGTGACGTGCGTCCCCCGTTCTGCAAAATACTGCGTCAAGTATTCATAATTCCTGTAGTATTCGTCCCGGAATAAAAGGATCGCATCTACGATGTATCCACGGAGGAGGAGGGACTCGAATGATGAGATAGTTGATGATATACCACCGAGTCTGGAGTCTCCGATTAGTATGGTGGGGAGGAAGAGGGGGCGATAGGCGTCTAGTTGGGTTGTTCCGGAGAGCGTTGGGCTGTGGACGCCTGAACGAATCAGTTGGCATGAAGTGTTATAAATTGAAGAAACGCGTCGAAGTAGTGCTCACCTCCAGCAGTCTCCACATACATATGACCCGGCCCACTTGCAACCCTAGCCCGCTTTCTAATATGCTCTGCAACAGAGCCGACGAACGTTTCATCCGAAGGTGCCGAAATCTTCAAGTTGTCCCAAGTTTCAACATCAGTTCATCATATGCCACACCAACAGCCACTCACTTTGAGTCCATCCTGAGTCTGAGAAGCCATCCTGACAGCAAGATGCGGACTAACGGGGTCTTCATAGCGGAACAAGCAATGAGCGTCCAGTAGATGCTTTTGCGGCCCCGCATGGCGTTTTACATGTCTAGCATAATTCAGTGGCGCGTTCTGGGCGATGAAAAACACGTACTCATCATCCGCATCCTGCGGTGCACCAGTGCTCACCGGCTTAAGATAAAAAACGCGATTGCTGTTAAGCGCCGAAGACCGAACGAGAGCAGTAGTGATGATGGTCTTTCCAACATCTGTGTTCGCTCCGAATACTTGGTGGATTCGAAGATGTTTGTAGAGATGGCTCATTTCATGGCAATTGCGAGGGGTCGAACGCGATCGTTTCCCGGCCCAGTGTCGGAGTTAGCACGGCCCTCTGTGAGACCATGAACATTCCGCGACGTTCATCATGATGTGAAGTCACACACTGCTACTTACGTGACAATGACTCGGATATATTGTATCTTGCATACTGTCAAGTAGAGTTGAAAAAAAATAGTGCGTGCATGCTACAGGTCGCCCTCTTTCAGCATCAATCAATGCGGCGAGAAGGAATTGTTCAACCATCCCACTGTGATGAACTTAGCGGTCCGAGCGTTTCCGAGACTAGCGGACCCTTCAACATAGTATTTTGTCACGCCTTACCTGTGGCGTTATTCCTTGCTTGTGATCTCATCTATTCTACCGCCGCAACCTTGTAATAAATCATATTCAGCCTTCTCTCTTCAGAGTATCGTCAGCGATTCTGACAATGGGTTTAGGGTGCTGTTGACATTAGATCAAAAGCAATCACTACTATCAAATTTCTCTTCGCACACCAGCCCCTATTATGTCCACCACCAATAACACACTCGACTCTGACCAAAACATGTCTTCTCCAAATGAAGGAGAAACTGGAGTCCTATTCCAACTCCTTACACAGCTTGTACAGGGCCAACAGGATTTTGGACAGGCGGTAACCCAGATTTTGGCTCAACCTGCACCAGTCGCACCAGCACCGCAGGTGACACAGCCACAGCCCGCTGCACCTCCTAAAGTGTCGGTTGCCGAACCAGATGCTTACGACGGGAAATATGACACGTTCGACACCTTTATGAGTCAACTCTACCTGTTGTTCTCTGGCAAACCAGCTGTATATGCTAATGATCAGATGAAAATTGTCACTGCCCTATCCTTTATGAAGAAAGGTTTCGCAGGAACCTGGGTGACCAATATTACGATGAAGTCGAGGGAAGGAACCATAACATTCGCCGACTGGGCGGTGTTTGAGAGGAAGTTGAAAGAAGTATTCGATGACCTGAACAAAATGCGAGCTGCTCAAGTTAAACTCCACACGCTGAAGAAGAGTCCCAAGCAACCTGCAGAGGCTCTGCTCGATGTCCTACAGCAGAACCTCGACAAACCGACTTTCAACACTATTGTAGCAGCACCACAGGTAGACTGGACCCTGTCGGCCTGGAGGGACTATGCAAAAAGATATGATAGGAATAAGAGAGCTAATGAAAGAGTTGATATGGGAGAAGTTACGAGCGGAAGGAGATTTGGTGAAGGACGAGCAGGACCAGGGTGGATTAGGCCTGGAAATTTGCCGGGAGGACGAGGATATCCGAATGTGGGGGCATCAGGGACCACTGGCATGGGCATGGGGTCAAACGGGCACAGGGCATGTCAACACCAGGGGCGGACATACCTTTCCAGGACATGGTGAACCTATGGACTTGGACTGAGCACGTGGACATATTGGGCCGATGAAATGCTATAACTGTGGAGAACTAGGTCATACTGTAGAGTTGTAGCTTCGCGCCCTTTTGGGTGTGACCATGTCACACTTAGCTTCGCAGCTTTGTAGGCCCTTGTGATGTGTGACCTATCCAAATTAGCTTCGCCCCGACCAAATGTTCAAGTCGCAACCCGACTCGGTGCAACAATCTTCTCTCTTCCTTTTGGTGGTGACATGGACCACATATCCTCATGTTGTTGCCCTCCGCCATGGGAGGACCCCGACTGCTCCCTATATTGCATGTCCACCGGTAGTGCCTCGCAAGTCCTCAAAATTACCCATCCTATGCTCCTAAAAGTGCACCTCCCAAGCCTGTAGCGCATACCCCATGTCCATTGGTAGCGCCTCGAGAGGCCGTGAATCCATGCTAATATTAGTACACTGACCAACTTAGTTGCCTGGTTTTCCTAAACAGACGCTGGGATTCACCATGTAGCTATGTTTACTGACATATGGTACACTTGTGCGGAACATTAGTTGTCATAGTCAATGCAGAATCAAAGCATTCTTTGTATCATCCAACTCCTGCACCCTTCTGAAGTCTGTGTTATGATCTGGCAAAATATCTTAGACGAGCTGAAAAAAGCTGCTCTGACAGTCAGCAATCAAGGACCAGCATCTGAGAGTATCCTTGGAGTTAAGCACCTGACGCTCCAGCATTCTGCAGACCACTGGGAGGAGCTTCATGCTCCCGTTCATGCCATCTTTGGTTGGGGACAAGAAGGAGGCCTACTATCTTTGAAATTGAGTCAGGCAGATTTTCTCCTTATACACAACTTTCTGCATACCTTTGCCCATGTCGAGCAAGATGTCGGAGAAGGATCCTGTCTGTCTGCAATGGTTCCTTGAATGGAAACAGCACTTAAGCTCTGGTGAGTTATCATTTTGTCAGGTGACAGCAACTCATCACTCACCGAACAATTGTAGTCAAAAGGCTCCTCGGTCACCTGCACATGAGTCGTTGACGTGTGCTACAAGCCATGGAAACCAGTTGGTATTGCACCCCTCTCATACCACCAGCACAGCATCATCCACGAAGTGTGTGGATAACCAGACAAAGGAGTGTATTGAGATTTTGGAGAGTGACGAGTCAGACGCCCACACTGATGATGAACAGCAAGTATTGAATTAGTAACTCGAAAAATCAAAGACTAAAGTCCAAAAGAACACACTGGAATTGAGTTCAGGCAGCTGCAGGCTCGAGAGTACAGCAGACGACCCCTGAACAACGAGTCATAATGCAGGCCAATATACCCATTGTCGCCGCCAACCCTGATCCATCAGAGTCGAACTTGTCATCATCCAAGTCCAACATGTCTACTATGGAGGCCAAGGTACATCTTGATCTCCATACACCAGATGAAGACGCCAATGGGGGATTGTTCAACTTTTTCCGGAAGATACCCCATGAACAGTATCTGAGGGAGGTTAATACCCCATTTGCCTGGGAGATCAAGCAGTGCGAACATGACAGTCATTTTCTGCATGTGCAGGAGCTTGAACGTGTTGAGCATAAACGTCAGGGTGCCACTGAATGGAAAAGAAAGCAACGAGCAAGGGAGAAAGCAGTATGTATTAATTTGTTTAGTTATAGTACCATTTTTTAACGTGTGCTACAGGCTCAAAACTTAAATGATGCTTTGCACGATCAGGGAGAGGCTACATCATTGAATGTTGCAGAAGCCTCTCGTCCCTGGTGTGAATTGAAGTGAAAGCATCAGGAGGAACGACCAACAGACCAGGTTGGTTGTAAACGAACTCGAGAGCTGGAGCCTGCTATGAGGGTCAACTGGCAGAGCCCACTGTTGTGGGATACAATCCTACGTGCCGCTGCTATTGTAGGATATGGCATGTCTCCGAAATCGATCGAGAGGGAGGTAAAGGTGCTATACCCAGTGAAATTCAAGGCACTTACTCCACAGGTCATTGGCCAATGGATTGATCATACTGGCACACGTCCAAGGTAGACTGACAAAGTTCTTGATCACACTAAACATGGTGCTCGTCCAGAAGACACAATCACCCGCAAATCCATCCTTACTCCATATCCCAATGTCATCAGTGTCATTATCAAGGACCTCTGCATGCTTCGCAAAGCTGGGACTGCATTGGATATCACACGCTGCCGAGGCCTCATTATTGCACATCTCCAAAATGCTATTCCCCATATCTTTGACCACATCGCAAAGGATGGCTCGACCTTTCGCTGCACAGAGTCGTGGGTTAAGAAGTTCCTGTTTGAACATCTTCGCTGGTCATTTCGTTGTGCCACTCGTGCAGCACAAAAAATCCCCGAAAAACGCCGATGAATGCTGTCTTGAACAGTTCTTGCAGCTCGCACTCACCATTCGTGATTGTGCCATCTTTCATCCCTGCTTCTATGTCAACATTGACCAAACAAATGTTATCTACCAGCCCGCCAACACCTCAACATATGAGGTGAAGGGCTCAAAGCAGGTTGCTGTACTTGGGCAAGATGAGAAGTGAGCATTTACTACCCTCGTTGGAATATCTGCAGCTGGCGATGCTTTGCTTTTCTAAATTATATATTGTGGGAAGACAAAGTGCTTGCTCCCAGCAACTACATCAGCACAGCACAAGGAGGCTCAGGAACTTGGATTCAAATTTTGTTTCTCCAACACCGACACATATTGGTCCACTTTTGACTTGATGTGTAGCTATGTCTCGGACATCTTGGTGCCGTACTGGACACACCAAAAGGAGCTTGTAGGAGCACCTCCAGATCAAGAATGTCTTCTGCAGCTCGATGTTTGGTCGGTTCACAAGTCCATCGCTTTTTGGACTTGGTTGAATGACACATACCCGTGGATCAAGTATCGATTCGTCCCTGGAAACTGCACAGGCATCGCACAACCATGTGACGTTGGCGTTCAATGTCCCTTCAAGCTGGCGGTGAAGCGCTCCCAACATGCCGATATTGTAAACAAAGCATTAACTTTATTGCGAAGGAACCAAGACAATCCATCTGCATTATGGTTCGATACAACGTTGCTCACCCTGCATGATTGTTCAGTGCAGTGGCTACTTAATGTATACCACACCATCAATAAACCTGAAATTATTAAGCAGGTTTGTTTCTACCTTTAACTAAATATCACAATGTCCTAATGGCTGCATATTCTAGGCTTTTGCATCCTGCCATGCAGGTCCATTGTTCAACCTCTCGTTTGACAGCCTTACAAATCGCGAGGCCTTGCAACGACTTCGGGACATGCAGAAGAATGAGCCAGACCTCTGGACAAAGATTTTGACTCGCCAATATAAACTTGCCAAGCAAGACGACATCATGAACACAGATCAAGAACCAGCATTCACAGACAATGCCGACACCTCAGACAGAAGTGATGTGGCGGTCAAGGCCATCTTACAACATATTGTGGACGGTGGCCAGAACCCACCAGCTGGTTACAGTGTTGATCCGAACGGCTTACTTATCCCACACAACGAGTTGGAGGTGTATGAGTCAGAGGTTGCAGGAAATGCTCATGTTGCTGAGGCTTCTAACACAGGTGAGGGAGAGGAAAGCAAGGAGATGCTTTGTTTCAGGAGAAGACAGCGCAAATGCATAGCCAACACCCTATATAATGATTTTTGGTCGCACAACTGACTTGTCCATAGCGATTTTTGGTTTTTTTTGTTAGCAATTTTACCTGTTTTACCGCATGTCACAAAATAGCTTCGCTCCCCGAAATTTAGTGTGACCGTCACATCAAATAGGTTCGATTCATTGTGGGGTGGGACACGTGACGAAGTTATGGTTGTAACTCTACAGTATGGCATGTTCACGTGTGATAGATGTGTTCACAGGGCGAAGTAGTAAGTAGTGGACCTGAGGCCTGAGCGCGAGCTTTGCCTATGTCACTGGCTAAAAAATTAGTACAGTAGACTTGCTCATAATGCATATGGTCGGGACCGCCAAAAGTTCATGCATTATGAGAAATATGCAACACCATGTATGTCACATTTTCGTGACACAATATGACCTCCGCCAAAAGTGTGACATCAAATTACCTAGAGCTAAGAGTATCTGCTAATTATATGGTGAAAATTTGTTCTAGAGAGGTCTGTCTAGCATTAAGTATTTCTTCTCGTTATAGTTGAGCATGAAATTTACAAAGTTGTGATGATAAGTTGAGTGAAAACTGTGGATCACCATATTGCATGCATCCAACTTTGAGTTACCGGCACAAATAGAGAAGATTTGTCTGTGTAATTGATGTGGCCACTGAATCATTGTCATCATTGTCAGAATCAATCTCAATGATTTCACCACTTGCAACAGCAATTTCATGACGAACCTCATCTGCAATGGCTTTGTCACCACCTTCAAGTTCGAATGCAGGGTATTCATCAGGGAAAACCTCCCGTGCCAACTTAGATGTAAATAGACAAAATACATCTAAGTCAGATAGACTATCACAAATTAGAGCTAGATATACATAAACTCGATATTGTTCTTAACATCCATGTAATTATCGCAAAGTTATCAAAGGGTCACAAAACTATGCCAATCTATGTAACAAAAGGAAGAATTTGCAGAGATGTTTGTAATGAAAGGAGCTGAGGGACAAAGTGCAACGGGTTTTCAGGAAAGCTGGGAGTAAAGGATGCTATCTCACTGGTCGAGTGTACAATTAACGAGCCTGGCAATCACAAATCCTGTGACTGTGGCTTGTGAGCATCCGACGAACAATGTCGTAAAGAAAAAATAAAACAAAAGTATCAGCAAAAAAGGAAAAAAAAGACAAAAGAAAAAGAAAGAACAACAAGAAGAGATAAAGAAAGAAGTGGAAGAGAAAAAAAGAAAAGGTTCACTTCTATGGGTTCAGGAGCATTTAGGAGATGAGGATGAGAAGGCGCTTAGAGTGTTGCAATGGTGGACCAACCATCAATGATTGTCAGAGATACATCGGGAGTTGCTTCATCAACTTTGAATGACGGACCCAAATACTCAAAAAGATATTTTGAGGGAATTGAAACATCCTTGAACCTGGATTTGTCGAATCAATCAAAATTCTGTCATCACTCCAATAACTGTCAGCACACTAGACAACAGACAAACCTTTGATCTTCCAGCTCTACTCGATAGTGGAGCAACAGGGTGTTACATTGATGAGGGATTTGTTCGAGCAAAAGGGATTAATCTTGAGTCCCTCCCTTGTCCCATACCTGTATACAATGCTGATGGTGTTACAACTTGGATAGTATCTGTTGGCAACACTCAAACAGAGCGTGTGTTGTCAACGGTCAAGGATGTCCTTGGGTTAGCCCAAGGTTAGGGGTCTTACTTGGTGAAGCTTCGGCAAGTAAGATTTAACGCCTATGTCCAAATCGGATAGCTTATGTCAAGCGGGGCTCGACGATAAGTGTATCTGCCAAGGTTTATGACACCCGAAGAAGATAGAAAAGGTTGTGAAAGAAGCACTTCGGAATGGTGAAAGGGATTGGAAGGAAGTGTAAGGATCACATATCCTTTGTGCCCCGACCAGCGCTTCAAAACCAAGCGTTCGGACGAAAGTCCAAACCAACCACGTGACTCACGGATGCGAACAAGCATCACATTCGCATCTGAGTTACGAGGTTACATCCTTCGTCTCTTACTATCATTATCTCACTGTCGTCGACAACCAGCTCGCTCTCCCGCCTTCCTTACACGATACCCAGACATCTATAAACCTTCTTTCGTCACTATTTTCATAATCCCTCCCTTGACACACCGAAAACAGCCAAAACCAATACGAAATTCTCGTCATTCAGGTGCTCAACGTACTACACCATTACCACCAACCATTCAAAACTTCTCGTACTCCATTTTATTATCGATGTTTCACCCTGTTAGGCTCAACGCCACCACTCTCTGTCTCACCAAATCATTCTTTTCGTTACAGCAAGGACCCTTACCCTATTTTCACAACTTAAATACACGCATGTACACTCATTATGATCAGTCTTTGCTCCCCCGCTAGATTCACGCGCGCATTCCGTCCGAAACGTCCTCTCGTCAGAAGCCTCAGCACTCTCGTTAGAAAAGTCTTTCATTATATATTCGATCCCTTCTACTATTGGTTACTTTGACGATCCCCGTCGAACTCGCAGATAGCCTTACAGAAGAAGAAGGATTGAAACTATGGAAGAATCGTGTGTACATACCAAACGATCGATGCCTTCGAGATCGTATCATCCATGATCACCATGATCTTCCGGTATCAGGTCACCCAGGACGTCTCAAGACGACAGAACTCATTCTACAAACATACTGGTGGCCGTGGATGTAACTCAATATGTGAATAGCTGTGAAAAGTGTCAGTGTACTAAAACCTTTCCTGCCAAACCTTTCAGACTTTTGGCACCTAATCCTATCCCAGAATGTAATTGGCAGTTCGTATCGGTGGACCTCATCACCCAGTTGCCTCGGAGTCAAGGGAATGATGCAATTCTTGTCGTAGTAGATCAGTTATCTAAGATGGTACGTCTCGCACCAACAAATGGAGAACTCACATCCAAAGGATTAGCACAACTTTATCGAGACCGAGTATGGCAAGATTTTGGTGTTCCAGAGCGAGTCATTAGTGATTGAGGCTTGCAATTCTCTTCCAATTTCATGCAGGACCTTAATCGACTACTCGGAATTCAAAGCAATCTGTCGACCACTTATCACCCACAAACTGATGGTCAGACCGAGCGGATCAACCAAGAGATTGAACAGTACCTTCATCTCTTCACCAATTATCAGCAGGATGACTGGGCAGAATGGTTACCCCTCGCTCAATTCAATTATAACGATAAAGTACAAACCTTTACCAGATATTCCCCATTCTTCCTTAATTACGGACATCATCCTCGCAAGGGTATTGAACCCCAAACAAGTGTCAAAACCGAAAGCACAAACACCTTTGCTTCATGAATGAATATTCTTGCCCAAGAGGCTACTTTAGCCCTTGCTCGTGCTGCTGAGGATATGAAGCGATACTATGATGAACATCATCAAGAAGCCCCAGATTATCAACCTGGAGATTTGGTACTACTGAAGAAACTTGATGACCGTCGATTTGGACCTTTCAAAGTTCTTCAAAAGGTTGGGGAACACGCTTATAAGTCACACTTACCTCGTACATGGAAACAAATTCATCCAACCTTTCATACTACCCTCCTCCACCCATATACACCACCAACCTCTCCATTACAACAACAGCCACCACCACCACTGCCTGTAGACCTCGGAGGGACACCAGAATACGAGATAGAAGAAGTTTTGGATTCTCGCGAAAGAAGGGGAAGACAAGAATATCTAGTAAATTGGAAGGGTCAACCAAGAGAAGAGAGTACCTGGGAACCGGAGCAGCATTTGAAGAATGAATTTGGAATGAATGAAGCTTTTCAAACCTTTTTGGACTGTCAAAAGACTCGCCAACCACTCATGATCCATATCCCATGCTGGGAAGACTGGATCTATTCAATTCCTCATATTCAGGGAGTTTATGATTGGAGATTGCAGAAGTTTCAAAGAATTGTTGATGAGGACATCGACCTGAGGAAGGGGTAATGTGATGAACTTAGCGGTCCGAGTGTTTCCGAGACTAGTGGACCTTCAACATAGTATTTTGTCACGCCTTACCTGTGGCGTTATTCCTTGCTTTTGATCTCATCTATTCTACCGCTGCAACCTTATAATAAATCATATTCGGCCTTCTCTCTTCAGAGTATCGTCAGTGATTCTGACAACATGTTTAGGGTGTTGTTGACACCCACCAAATGAAAGATTTATATCCATAGTACAGTTTTAGTAGGCTACAATGAAATATGCCCAATGCACAACAATATCAATATGCTGTGGCACTGGGATTCTGGGTCTCAAAATCTGTTATCAAAGTACTGATGCTCCATAACGGATTTGATTTCTCACTGGCATTGCATTAGCATATATCTAAGGAGCGCTCCAGACTCGACTAACTGCAGCTACCGAGGACCATATATTCAGCCATATGGTTTATCTTATTATTTAGTTTAGAACAAAAACAATTGCGTGACATCAAACAATATTGACAATGTTGACAGGCCGTGTACATTACTTCAATGATGGAAGTGATCACAGAGGATGATCAGGCCTACTACAGTAGACTTGCTCATAATGCATATTGTGATAATGCATAAATCTCATAATGCATGGACTTTTCAGGATCCCATCGATGTTCTGTATGTAATTATATGTATATTGCATATTGCATAATGCATAGCCTTTGTATGACTTGTATGCATTATGAAGTACAAAATTGATAGGGTGGGACATAATGTAACATATAAAGGTATTGTTCTGCTTGTGTGGCATTGTTCCTTTGAACTATGTATAGAAGCCAGTGAGCAATTGCAACAGTATCATACACAAAAATGTCCCTAAACTCAAAGTGTAAACCCCATGATAAGCCCACAGCATATCCCACACATCCACAGCAAGTTGCAGCTGATCAATTTTCATCCATTGAAGTTGACCTTATGCAATCAGTTAATGATCTCAAGGCATGCAATCACATTTTCGGTCAATTGCCAACTCTTGAGGAACTTTTTGACCCTACTGAGGAGAGAGAAGTGGGAGAACATCAGGGAAAACCTCCTGTGCTAACTTAGATCTAACTGGACAAAATTACCCATAATTGTGTACTTTAGCGGTTTATGAGAATTCTTTTACTGCCTTCTAACTTTCTCGTAGTTATCACAAGGTTTTCGCAAATTAGTACTAATGTTCTGGTCCCTTATGTGAGTTAGTTCACCCTTAGTTCAAGCTTGTATACACGAAAACAATTAAATTTGATTAAAAAGAGTGTAGATGATGTGGATTTTTTAGCTTTATGAGATACGAAAAGCGTGAATTATATACTGTATTGGACAGCTTCAAGATCAGCGACATAAACCACCATCAAACACCTACTCATCCATCCCATCAAGATCAAGAAATGCAAGTGCATCAGTTTTCGAATCTGTACCAGCCTTCTTGGTATGCGTGAGACCACTGCCAGCGAAAGACTCGGGGTGAGTTTAAACTGTCAAAGAAAGAAATCAGACATACTCTATTGCAGCGAAAATGTCCGCCATGAGTTTGTGGAATTTCTGTGGTGCGTTCTTCTTCAGATCCTTGAGAAATTGCACATGGAACATGTAGACTTTGCTAAACTGATTCCCTGTGAAGTTAAATTTAGGCGGAGAGCCCTGGGCCTTCCAAAAGAGTGCCACATACACCTACATAGATGGTTGCAGTCAAGATTTGAAATATAACAGTATTGGATATCAGAACACATTACCGAAGTGCTGGTCAAAGCAACCATAGGGATCGAGACCTCAGGCCATTCGGCTTTGTTCTTTGCGATTTCAGTAAATTTGTGTGCAAATACGACACCAACCGACTTCGGTCCATTGAAATAGCAACCCTTCATAAGGTGCACCATGATATCACCCTGGTAAGGTTTGTTTCACACCGGTTTTGGGACATCATTGTCCTGTAATGTATAAGTTAGTGTAATACACAGCCAAGGCTTCAAAACATACGCCAAACTGCATGGAATAGTGGTAACTGTGGTTATCCATGAAAAGTTTAGCAGAGGCAGCACTATCAGATCCTAAACAAAGGTAGGCAGTAACTTGGTTGCAAGTGTCGTCCTTGAGATCACCACGAAACAATGGTACACGAGCTTCGACCTGCAAATGCATTATTAGGTGAGGGTATAGTCATTTAAGCGATGTCAACTCCCCAAGCTTGCAAGAGCTGATGTGTATGCATCATTCTTCTTGATCTCCATCTCAATAGACATAGCACTGCGATCACGAGCTGACTTCAGGAGCGCATCACATGAAAAGGTAGTTTTTTCTATCAATTCTGGGTAGCCATTGACAAACATCATGTATGCCTTTGCCTTGAGAATGCCACCTTGAATCACTTTTCGAGTTGCGATATCCTGGTCGGTCATCTTCACCTTCCTGTTATCGGTTAGGACTAGCTTTGCATGTGAAGATCCGGAGTGGCACGAAGACGATTCACTACCCATGCGCTCGGCATCAGACAAATCTTGCTCTGACTTCACCTTTATGATGTCAACTTGCAAAAGGAGTGAAGTCGATGTACTCACAAAGGTACTAGTATCTAAGTCAGACTTGGGTGCCGATTCATCACGAGACTTTTCTGATTCACTGGCGTCATCCGCCCACATAGGTGTCTGAAAATCCAGGAAATTAGAGCAAATCCTCGACACAGGATGTTTTTACCTCTGAGGCTTGTTTGCGAGCGCGCGCGGACTGCTTGTTCACCTAGTAAGAAATTTTATTCATTGATTAGCTCAAATTTAATATCAGCTTGCACACTTACAGTTACTACTGCTTGGTTCTTTGCCTTGGTGCTTAAGACGAAACCCAGAATCTGTCACATGATGGTATGTGTGACTCAGATTTAGATATGACTAAGCTGACAAACCTCTGTTGATAGCGCCTTCGCAATAGATTTTGGGTCTTCCAAGTCGCTCGAACTCAAATTGGCCCCATCAAAATTGGTCCGGTCGCTGTTGTCATCTGCTTCACTCTCACTCTGTTCTGATCGACCTTCCTTGATAGACTCAGTGAGTTGATGAGTGGTGCGGGTGTGGCGGTGTAACGATGGCCGTGGCGCTGGGCTCGAAACCAGGCAATCCAATACCTACGTTCATACCATTCCCCGACCTCCCTTGACCTTCTGAAGGCCACGTGCACTTGTCCGAACCTTCCGCAGGCAGTTCTCGTGTTCCAAGACCCATCCAAACCTCGCAAGTTACCATACCATGTCCTATCCTCGTCCTTTTGACTTCGCTGGTGCGTTTCACTTTATTCTAACTATATGTTGACTACGTCTTAGTGCTACACGGTGTTACAATAACATTTACTCCTATTCTATTTTTTCCTTCTTGTAACCATGCTGCCGACTCTAGACTCATCTAGACTCGGCTATTCTCTTATCAAGCGGGCTGTCCGCACTTCTCTTCTTCTTGATTGTAACTTAGATACTATCTTGAGCCGCATGGCAGTTTCACCTATCTTTGCTATCTTGATAGGTTGTACTCTTTTTCCTATCTTTGTTACCATTCTTGTCGCAGCTGTGCCGCTCCCTTTTACCTATATAAACTCCATGTACCATAGTTGTATTCCTTAACTTAATCTACTGGGTTTTCCCCTTGAAACCTGATCTACAAGGTCTCCACCCTTGTAGCCTGATACCTGATTCTAAGACAGTCACTCACTGTCTTAGCCTGAACTCTTGATTGCGGTAGAAGTGCTAAAAACACTCACTGCCTAGGCAGAAGTGCTAAAACCACTCACCGCTGATCCTGCATAGAAGCCGTGGCTCGTGCAGCGTGAACCCTTGAACCAGCAACCTTCCTTGTACTAGGAAGGTCAACAAACTGTCGACTGAACGGTCTATCTTTGACCTTCGACAGCAGAACTATCCCAGTCATAACACACAGATAACAATCCCATCGGCATCCTGTCGGGAGCCTCGGAATACGTATAAGCAGCACGCATTGCGGCTTATTACATGTATACTTGTATTCTTGCACGCCTTGCGGCTTATTACATAGGTTCGGACTTGCTTATCTCGCTACTAGTTTCGCCTACGGATTCCGGCCTCTCACGGAAGTAGGATATAATCTTGCTTGCTGGCTACTGATAGGGCACTTCACTTCCCGTACTTCGAGTAGTAATTAGTAGAGTCACCTCCACCCCTAGTTGTAGTATTAGACCTAGTAAAGTGGCAACTACCAGCTTTCTAATTGTCATGATTCACGGCAATTACCAGTTGCACACTTTGACCTAATCTATGGCTCTTGCCACCCTGCCGCCCACTGCTGGTTCATGCCAGTCAAAAATATTATAATGGGTATTAATGGGTATTCACATTGAAAATCATATTTAAATGTAGGTTCGGCATAAAAATTTCATTCATGATGACTAATTAAACAAATATGATATGCCCCTAGATACCTACCCCTCATCGTCATCAAAATTAACCTCATCCCTGGCAAAATCTTCAGCCAACTCATCCATAGCGGCTGTGATGTCCGCGGCAGCTCCATTGGTCCAGAGAAAAGTGAAACGAGACAGTAGTGCATGCTGAACTGCAGCCTGCCTGTGAGCATATGCGACAGCGCCAGCCATGATCTGCATGTCCTTGTGTGACAGGTCAGTGATAGATTGCCACTGTTCTGCATGCCATGCGAGAAATTGTTGTGTTCTCCGCATTTCCTCCTTGAGGAGTAACACCTCTTCACTCCACCATTGTGCATGGGCATGAGACTTGGCCCATTCTACACGCAACACTACAGTAAAGGTCAGAATAGAGAGTCGATATATGTATTAATGCACTCACCATCATTCAGACCCACATCACTTTCGTGATCGCGAACTCCCGAAACAGACCAAATCCACGACGTCGTCTGATACCCCTGCCCTAATCCACGCAATGTGTCTCTCCTTCCGCGCATTCCTGTAGTACTCCTCACACCCGACACTGTGTCGACAGGTGCCACAATGTCCTTTGCCTCTAGGGATTGAAATTCCCTGTCCAACTCGCTGATCCCAACCAGTTTTAGCAATGCTGACCGAGCGAGACAGTATTTTTCTGCGGCAGCATTGATTTTGCTGTTCAACCGAGCGAGAGAGGAATTTGCACGAGTGTTGGCTTGTTGTCCGCGTAAATCGAGATTGCGGTGCTTGACAAAATGGGATTTAGTATGTAGTTGCCTGTGCAACTTATCGAGTGAATCGCAACACTGTCCCTTGCACAACTCAGCCTCGATGTGAGCAATATTGTTGGTACATAGTAAGTCTCGATCACTTGGAGGGAGTGTTGACGGCAGCCAGAGCAATTCATCCTCAACTTCCTCAGACGAGTTCATGTCTTGCTCTTCAATCCAGCCTTCAATGCCTACCATATATACCCGCTGTATGATGCAAAAGCGGGCTAGCTGTTGTTGTAGTGTGATCCGACGTTGGTTAAGTTCAGCATGCCCATTCGCACTGAGAGATCTTGTGAGATCATATTTGATTCGTCGCCTGGAAATGATCAGAAGAGTGTCTCAGAATCTTGCAGAAGTAGAACTTACTGTGCATCTTCCAGAACCAGGCCCATATTGATGAAAGAACTAGGAGTAACTTCGTGCAGAAGTTGACGCCCATTACTGATAGAAATCTTCTCATCGTCCGTAAGATTAGCATGTATTTGTGCTTCTGAAAGGCCTGTTGAACCATAGTCAGCTTCAACAAAAAATTCCAAATAACAGATAGACCTTACTAATTTTGATGTGCATGTATGGATTCGGACTTGATTTGTCGCATTCCCAAGCCTCGATCATCGCAGTCCATTCTCCTTGATGCACATTGTCAATCACTAAATTAAAGTCACGCAAAAACGATTGGTGACGACCCTGTTCCTTGACAGCATTTAGCAGTTTTTTCTGTAGTGAGAGTCCTGTAAATTGAATGAGTCATTGTATTGGTGGGAGCAGACAAAAAAATTGTACCTAGTCCAGCATACTTGCGCCAGTTGTGATGTCCAAAATGGTCATCGAGGACATCATGTCGATAACCGGTGCCCATTTCCTTCGTGCTGTTGGCGACACGATTCATCTCTGCCCAGTTGCGTTCAATTCCCTCGCCATCAGTCCGTCCTACGCCTGGCATGAGGTTCAAGGAATGCAGAATCGCACATTTTTCCTCATGCGCAGGGCAGTGAAACTTCAGGATTCCAAACATAAATGCCACGAGGGCAACAGCCGCTGGCATCCGAAGGTGTTCAGGGAGCTCATTCATTCTCTTCATGAGATTGAGCTTCCACTGGCAAGCGATGTCATAAGATATGACAACGGTGAGGAGGAGGAGAGGCATGATGGATGAGAAGAAGATGAAATCCATATTAGCATATCTAAGTTCATCGTTAGACAGTTGAATACACATAATTTAAACAAGGATACCTTTCGCCCTTTTGAAGGTCTCCAACTCCTCGAGGTCGAACAAGTTCATGGCGTGCGCAAAGACATAAGCCAACACCAGTCGATTGCAACCCATTGGAGTGCCTGGATTCAGCATGCGCCAATGTCTTGAAACCCGAACAAGTGCTAATCTAATGGGTAGGTCTCCTGTAAGTTTTGTGCAATGCGAGTGAAAATTTTAAAAAACCTACATCGGCTTGACTTGCATTCTTGAGTATGTGTTCTGTGTAAAATTTGTCAGGAACAAAGTATGCAAGACCCGTGTGTAGCCCAGGATCAGCAATGCTGGAAGCTCAATTCCTATTCTTGAAACGGAAGTTGGCATCCATAGCGATAATCAAATAGTAAAGAAATCTATGAGGAAGGGGACATTTAATGAATGCAGTGGATTAAAAAAAAGGCCTACTTCATTGATCCCTCCACTTTGTCCAGTCCTCCGGCAGGTTTACGCCAGGTTGCGGACAAGCAGGACACTTGATGGCTAATGCACCAGGCTCAGTATCGTAGATACCACCAGTTATATTACCACGGCCAGCTCGCTTCATTAGTTTGATATGGCGAAATTGACGAACCATTCTCATAAATTCTTTATACCGAGACTGTGACTGCAGTCAACATTTGCAAGACATAGACCATGTGATAACATACCTTAGGTACATTCAAACCCGTGTTGTCAGTGAGTTGTTTGAGACTAGTGTAGAACTCGTAGCCAGATAATTTGCTTGACCATGCCAAAATGAGAAAGAACTCCAGAACCTGTCTTGTGCAGGCACTCTGAGGAAAATGTGGCATGGCCGGATACCATTCGCAACATAACAATTGCTGGCAATGAGAAACTCATTGATGGCACCCACAGAAATCAATGTTTACTCGGTGGATTGCATTGGTGTGAATCACGACAAAAGAAATATGCCCTCTTTGTGGACGCAAACATGGCATTCCTTTGTGTCCTAGTTGAACCCTAAGGCCCATGTCGGCCAAGGAACTACGCTCAAAATAAGTCCCATTCCATTTCTGCGCATCATCAAAAAACTAGTAATGCAACCAGAACTTCAAAACACTCACATAAATGATATGTAAAGGATGACGTGCATGTTTTAATAAACAACAAGACTTGCACAAAATTTCTGGTCCATAGCAATCTTCACAGCGGTACAGGCGTTCTTGTATAATATTATTATTGATATCGCTGCATGATCATGGTGTCGTTGTTAAGCTACCACGGCCCTCCAGATGTAGCTCTTCGAGGAGATATTCTTCACGGAATCCGACATGCTCGTTGACGCCCATCCATTCATGCAAAGGTGCATCCTATAAAGAGTTGAGTTTGCAAAGCAAAAGTTTGTTGGAATCTCACCGAGTTTGCATAGCGTTTTGCTGGTACCTTGACCACCATGATGGGTTGGGGCTCAATCTCGTCATTGAACACAAAGTCATCGCCAAGGGTTGGCTCCCAATTGTCCATTTGCAGGGGCTCAAGTTGGTCTTCCAGCCCATCACCCACCTTGAATTTTGTCGGGGAGCAAGGTATAATGATTTGTCTGCAGCCACTGGCTGACACTGCTATCATCCTGGCATAGGCTGTTGTCGCATGGTCGTCTGAGTCGGATTCATCGCGGTACACCACATATTTTCTTTTCCTTGACATGAGTAAGGCTCGTTTCAGAGAAAATAATACTAGAGCTTACCAGTAGACACTCGCTCCCACGAGCAAGTTCCCTCCTCCCTTGAGTTGTAGCACTTCAAGAAAGAAGCCTGTACAAAAGAGGGTATCTGATGATCAGTTTGGTAGATAGGTAAATATATCAGGACGTACCTGGTCGATTCATCGCCCACTCGGCTCCTCGCATATATGCACCGAAGTCACACTGAACCCTGTTAAAATAGTTTGAAGCCCATAATCAAATAGTTGAACTTGAACCAAACCAAATCAAACCCTCAGACATGTCCACCGCTACTACACCTCCACCCTCACCTGACATGTACACCGCACATATGCCTCCGCCCTCACCTGATATGTCTACCACACATACACCTCCACCCTCGCCTGACAGCAATACTCTGCATAACGTCGGGGATGTCTTCCAGAGTGGACACACAG
The DNA here is from genome assembly GCF_016758785.1 of Suillus bovinus. NCBI lineage: Eukaryota > Fungi > Basidiomycota > Agaricomycetes > Boletales > Suillaceae > Suillus > Suillus bovinus. The sequence continues at coordinate 23,520 of NW_024542241.1, forward strand.
ACATTGCACTTCAAAGTATCTGTGGTCTGTGTGGTAGTCGAGTAGCTCGAATTTGCATGCCTGCCTGCTGTGGTGAGATTGATCATCATTGACAGAATCCAGCACTCACCCGCTTGTTAGTCAAGCTTGTAGTGATTGCCATTATAGAGTTATTAGTTAGTGATCCGGCGAAGAATGAAATGTTCCGCACCATGCTCCGTGAAGTCATTGTGGAAGAAGCAGAGCAGGACTACCAGATACAACTTCAAGCATATGAGGCAGCCATGGCCGCAGTTTCAAGTAACGCCGCTCCCGCTGAAGGCACTGACACCACAATGGATATCAATTCCGAGTGATCATGTACGTCCAATCTTCTTAAATATGTTGAAACGATGGTTGAATATTCTGTTCTTCAAGTTCAGTGTTTAGTACTTGAAACATGGAGTTAGTAGTAGTTACGCTTTGCAGCTTGCCATGTATCTCACATTTACATAATGAATATTGTCTATGTGACATTCTGTCAGTGCTCGTTCAACAGAAATTAAAGATTATAAACCTTCATTGTATGACAATGCTTGGGATTGGTATTGATTTGCAATGAGTTCCAACACGTTGTGAATGTTCAATGCAATGAACAGACTTACTAGGCAGGTACTTGTTGTTTACATAATCTCATGTGTTGAAGTGCGGTGAGATGGCATATGACATATGTTTCATGTTGGCTCAATGTTTGTGAAAACAAGCGACACGAATTTTATTTACCTTCTTTATCTGAAACTGGACAGTGCTTCGGATCTGTAAGAGTGTGCGGTTGATTCGAGATTAACTCCAACATCATCATCATGATTGCCGGTGTACGTACTAATAGCAAATCCTCCACAGTGATCTCAGTCTCACTGCATTGAAGTTAGCAGTTGTACCAGCAGCAAACCATTAAGATAACAGAATACAGTGACCTCGTATGTAGCTCGTTACTAGTAATTCATTGATGTGCCTATTGTGTTGATGGATGTATCGGATGAGCTGATCAGACTTGCGCGCTGACTCAGACTCCAAGTTTACCATAGTAGTTATGGTCCTACCACCAAATCAGATCACTGAAACTCGGATTGATCTAGCATCCTGCTATCAAATCAAATCATCAAGTTTACAGAATACACAGTCACATAGTATGTAACTCTTTGATTGATTTGCGCATTCACAATTGTGTTGGTGCGCTGAGCTTAGACTTGCCTGGTAAGTTATGGTCCTACCATCGAATCACGATGACTGAAACATAAATGATAAATCTATGTAGCTCAATTAACTTCTTCACTGTGTATTGAACAGCATGGACTTGATACCTTGAAGCGGGCATCTTCGGTGAGTGATATGATTCACTGGCATTATTTCCCTTGATTGACCTTGCATTTACATTCAGTTCACGAATACTACTATCTACATCGCCCCTCGTCGCAGATCATCAATTTATGGTAATAAAATACCTTATATAAAGGTGCTCTTTTCGTTTCATTCCACCCACAATCTTTCCTCATGGTTCACCCCACTATTCACCACACTGTTGGAGCCAAACAGCAGGCTGCACGCGAGAAACGCAGGAGACATTATGAAAATTAAGTTTGATTTTTATCATCGCCTCTCCTCCTGCAACTGAAGTGTTTAGGCACCAAGACATTATTTTATTGAGACGTCGTCTCTGCCACACCAACAGCACACCCTCTGTCACAGCTGAGTCTAACCCAAATGACCTGTCGGATGATGAGGTTGACTTTGAGGCAATGTGCATTTTCTTTTCAACAGTAATTAAATTGCATCCTTAACGATTGATCGACTATAGTGTTACTTTATCTGACTGTTTGAGGCTCGTACGCGATGTGAAGAATAAAGTCCTGCAAATTGTTCCTTCTGCGGTACCCACAGTATACGTCGAGGATGTCCTTCGAAAATATGCAATGTCGTTGCTCACCAGTGTCGCCGGGGATATTGAGATATTTGGGAATGCAGTCAAGCACGTTGAGCCCTATTTGATCTGGGCACAGCAGGGGCAGGATAAGATTTTTAATATGTGTGGCATATGTGATGAATGGCGCGCTGCTGACGAGGTTTCTCGCTTCATCGGGCATCTGGTAGCTATGTTAGAGGATCTTTACAGACTAGCTGTTTGGGGTGACCTCGATGAAGCCTACTTACTTGGGGAAACCATGTACCAGAAAGTCTTGGGACTGGAGGCTCCTGGAGTCTAACTCGGACATACTGCTTTTAGAATACATTATACCGTTGTTGCCGTGATCTACTAGCAAGTGCAGGAGAAAGTCAGATTCATTAAGTGCGTGTTGCATTGACTTGATGTAAGATACAAAAGTAGTCCAACGTAACATGTATTCAAGCAAGCAAAAAATTTGATGTGTAGCCTAGCGATTCATCAATCTGTGATTTGCTACTATTACTGTCAATTACGCGTCCTCTTTGATGATGTGTTGGCCTGAGTATCAGAACGACCCCGTTTCTTGTTCCCACCGGAAACCATAGACTTCATCGCAGAACGACTTGCTATGAGTCGGTCCAAAACCCACATGACGTCATCTGCAGCCTCCTGCCAGCACAAGTCTTTTCTGTCAGTGTTGTCTGCCCACCACTTCAATGTAGCCACAACTGAGAGCATGCCATTTGCACCTGGCTTATTGAGGGAGTCCCAACTGCTGTCATCTGTGCGAGGGAGAATTGCACATGCCATAAGTGTTGGCGCCTGACAGCTTCTCCACTCTGGTTGAAGCGTGAGCCACCAAGACCACCATTGCATTATTAATGCAGTGAGATTAAGTATGGTTGGTTTCCCTTTATGTCCACAGGAAATCCACCAGTGGACTTCGACTGGACGATGTTCACATCCCAAGGCGGCTTTCTCATTCGTGAAGCTTGATGCATCCTCAAGGCGCACCAGCTTGTCAAACAGCTTTATCAGCTGAGGAGAAGTTGGGGTGGGGTCCATCAACTGCCGGAGTGGATTGCTGAACCATGGTGGGTTGGATGTCAGTGTAGATAAACTGAGCGATATGTTGCCACCAGGAGAGGCTGTATGTAAATGTGAATGACTTATAGTGCACATGAGAAGCGTCAATTACATACCATCTGTAACCCGATTTAAGTTAACCACATGTTTGTCGAGAGTCATGTTAAGAGGGTTGTCATGATTATCCTTGGCCCCTTCTGTGTCTTGTTCGGCAGAAGGTGTCTCATCCATGTCGTGATTATTGATAGGCTTGGGCGGTTGGTTAGCAGCCATGACAGGGTCGTCTCTGATACGTGGATCAATGAGATTGACGTCGAAAGGTGCAGCAGGCAGCTCAATTATGGTGGCAGATGTGATTCCTAAGGAGATATTAGTGTAGCACAACAGATAGCTGGAAGGACAATTGGTGGTTATCTTACCATTGATAACGGAGCTGTCTTCGTTGAGTTGGTCAATTTCCTCCGTGTCATCCGGCACTTCAGACACATGAGGCGACACTTTGGACAAATGATCTGGTACTTTGGACAAATGATCCGGTACTTCGGATGCAGGAGATGGCATGTTGACCAGGTGACCCTTCTTCATTGCTTCAAGGTGTTCGAGAGCTATTTTCTGGTGGCGTGGATTAAAGAACGTGACACCAAGGTTTCCCTTGGGAGGTGAAAATGGAAGTACCCGTCTGGAACCCTGACGTTCATCTTTGCTATCGGTGGAGCTTGATGAAGTTGAAGACGAGGAAGATGAAGACAAGCCAGAGGATGGGGAAGATGGTTCCGAAGATGATTCATCCGCCTCAGAAGCCTCAGAAGGCTCGCGTTGAGAAGCACGTCCCCGTTTCGTACCTTGCTGCTTTGATTTCTTCCGGGGTCTATATTTGGCTGTCAATTCATTTGCTTCACATTCTTCTTCGGTGTCAGATTGGTCGCCTTCCAGCAAAATAGCGAACAAGCCATCTAAATCGTCCGGGAGGTGACGGGAATCGCAGTCCTGCTTGGCTGATCACGGTGTTCATTATAAAGTTATAAAGTAAAGCGATAGAAATTAAGAATGTACTATATGCGTGTGATAGGTATTCTTGAAACAATTTCGTGACCATTTTGAACTTGGTCTTATCTCAAGTTTGCCAATTGCATGGTGTGAGACCTAAGTCAACGCCCTCATGCATACTGTAAGTGTGATGTTAGTGTTGTATCAGAACAACATTGAAAAACACACCTAACAACGGTAATTTTCCCTTGCTTGCGGGGTTCAGGTCCACCAACTAAAAGGGAGACATGCATGCCAAGGATTTCGGCCATACCAGTGAGAACCAGCCCAGCAAATGTTGCGAGGTTATCCAGAGCCCTGAATTAGTTCTTAATACAGATACAAACGAAAGATTTTGAACGCTTATGCTTGTCTATCAATGGGAGATGTGGAAGGAGGAGCTGCAAGGCGAATCATTCCATTCTTTCACTGCTGCTTCCCCTTTGGCTTGCACTGTATCTTTCCAATGCTTCTGTTCTTCTTCGGATAGTTTCTTGAAACATTTGCATGTGATCCTATCACAAAAGGTCGCCATCTTCTTGCTAGGTAGGCCAGCCTTACACCACTTTTTGAGAAAGTGGGACTTGATTTCAGTCTCGAAGTGATCTTTTGACCATCACTGGTGGGCTTGCAAGGCCTTCGGCTTCTTTTTTGTACTCCAGAGAGCTGGCTGAGAAGTCGAGCCCATTCATTTTTCTCCGGCTTGCCGCGGCGTACAATCAACCTTTTTGAGGACTTAGCACAATATTCTAGCCAGCTCTTGATCGCCTACTTGATTGTTGAGAAATGTATAGATAAAAACATATAAAAACACCTACCTTCTGCATCGCAATAAACTTTTGCGATTTTTGCGTCAGTTCAATTGGGGTAAGAAACTCATCCGACTCCATTTGCAAAGGATTGTTTTCCGAAGGCTCGTCTGATATCTTCATTTTCCAATGATAGTGTTTAAAATACTCTTCCACAACCTCATATACATAGTTGGTTGCTTGTGATTTGCCTTGATTGACGCGTTCGCGGTAAGTGGACAGATGATTGATGAGAAACGCTAGGCATGAATTTTTGGCCCAGTTACAAAACAGTCTTTCGACGTAGGCGTTGGGATCATTGGTATTGGTTCCAGGAGCTGGGGTGGGGGGAGTCGGATCTGGGTTGGGTAATGGGTTGGGGGACAACGCCACGGGTGTGTCGTCCAGCGCCAGACTGGTTGTTCTATGGGTAATATAGTGAGTCCCAACTATCAAAAGTAAAAATCAACTCACTCCATTGTCATGGTTGTGCAATGTCGAATACAGTGAAGAACGAAAGGGCTGTGGTCAGCATCCAGGTTCTAGTACTTACATGTGGCAAACTGATCAGATATGATATATTTGTAATGTGTATTTATTTTTATGTATCTGTATATATAATATATATCTGTATTATATGAATATTCCAGGGGATATTGGGGGTGCAAATTTCAATGGGTGATTGCATGCCTACAAGCAAGGCCTTAGCCAGGAGTGGTACATGCCAGTGTCATAGGTCAAATTGTGCAGCTGGTAATTGCCATCACAAGTGTCTACACCAAAACTGGCAATGGCCATATATATTAGGTCAAATACTACAACTAAGGCTGTGCATCCAGCGTGAACAGTACCCCATCTGACATTCATATTCCATCCATCCAAGGGCACGCCAACCACACATCCACTCACACTCGCACTTGGCTCACAACTTCACCCCACTCAAGTAAGCTAAAAGGTCCGTTTGTTGATTCTTGACTAATTTGTGTACAATAATTATTTACTAGCATCATTCAGCGCAGCACTGCCATGACCACAGCTCAATGTCCTGGATGCCTTTGAAGTGACCTCTCGGTCACTGGATTGAGCCAGCATCTGGCCAAAACGAAGGACGCACGCTGTAATGCTGTCCTTGCTGCTTCTCGCTCTAACTTGGGTACCTCGAGTTCTCCCCAACATAATGACATGAACATGCAGGACTTTGCAGATGGTCTGTTCCAGTCAGAGGATGGAGAGCTGCTTGTGCCACTTGATGATACTACTAGTGATGAGGAAGATGTCGCCAAAGAGTACGAGTGGGAGCCACCAGTCCAGGAGAATGAAAGTGACATACCAAGTGTAGAACTGGATGATCCTATGGATGATGATAGTAATGGACCTGATTGCGACTCATGCCAGGATGCCGAACGTCAAATCCTTGAACAAGACAAGGTTTATATTGTGCCATATCCTGATTCTCGAGCAGGAAATCCAATCACTCAGTCCGAAGTTCGGGATGTGAACGTCACATACGGTTCTAGTATCAGTGACACGGAAAACCCGTATTCACCATTTTCCTCTCAAATGGACTGGGATATTGCGCAGTGGGCAAAGTTACGTGGCCCAAGCTCAACGGTGTTTTCAGATCTGCTCAGTATTGATGGTGTAAGTGATCATTTCAAAGTGCCGACTGGCTCGGAGTGCCTAATATCTGTTTTCAGGTTAGCAAATGCCTTGGCCTCTCATACAAAAATTCAAGGGAGCTAAATGGCATCATTGATAAACAACTTCCTGGCTGTCTGAAGTTTCAGTGTGAACAGGTCATAGTTGTGGGAGAAGCTTTTGATATTTATTATCGAGATGTCCTTGAATGTATCAAGGCTCTCTTCAGTGACCCGGACTTTGCGGACTATCTCGTATTTGCACCACAGCGCCACTACATGGACGACGATGGAACAGTTTGACTATACAGCGACATGCACACAGGTAGATGGTGGTGGAATACTCAAGTGAGAACTTCGTGCAGTGTTGCTTGTGCATCAACTAACTTTGATATGAAATAGAAAAAGCTTGACGAGCAGTGGCCAGGTGCAACCAACATACCTGTCATCATCTCAACAGACAAGACTCAAGTGACCATGTTCCGGAATAAAACTGCATACCCTGTGTATCTCACCATCAGGAATATTCCAAAAGAAAACTGTCGAAAACCATCTCGACGTGCTCATGTTCTCCTCGCCTATCTTCCCACCACTTGTCTTGAACATATTACCAATAAAGTGTCACATCCTCGAAGTGCAGCAAATCTCTATCACACATGCATGGCACGTGTGTTATTGCCACTAGAAAAAGCTGGCCTTGATGGCTTGGCAATGTGGAGTGGTGATGGTATTTTGCACTGCTGTCATCCACTCTTTGCTTGTTTGTCGGTGATTACCCCAAGCAAGTACTTGCAACCACGGTCAAAACTACGGAATGCCCTAAATGCATATCCCACCTGACGAACTGGAGAGTCACACAGCACCCTTTGAATTACGCGACCTTCATGCCGTTCTTGATGCACTCACTACCATTGATGTCAGAGACCTCAAATTCATTCGGGCATGTCATGATGCTGGCATCAAGCCCGTCGTTCACCCATTTTGGGAATGATTACCCTATGCTAACATATTCCAGGCTGTCACACCTGACATTCTCCATCAACTGTACCAAGGTCTCATTAAGCATCTTCTAGGCTGGCTGGTGCAGGCATGCGGACCAAACAGATCGATGCGAGATGCCAAAGATTACCCCCCAACCACCATATCTGTCTGTTCATGAAGGGCATTACTGGTCTCTCTCATGTTAGTGGTGCCAGCATGCTCAAATATGTTGTTTCCTCCTTGGTGTCATTATTGATGCTCAACTTCCTGGCAATATGTCTTCGACATGTCTTTTATGAGCAGTCCGTGGTCTCCTGGACTTCCTTTATTTAGCGCAGTATCTGTGCCACAGCTCAGAGACACTACCGCTCCTAGATGAAGTGCTCACCTTATTCCACAACCACAAACAAATATTTGTTGACCTTGGTATCAGGAACCATTTCAATCTCCCTAAACTTCATGCCACTCGTCATTATATATCAATGATTTGCTTTTTCGGCATGATGGATAACTACAATACAGAATATACTGAACAACTTCACATCGACTTAGCTAAAGATGCCTACCGTGCAACAAATCGCAAGGACGAGTTCATTAAAATGACGCAGTGGCTCAACGCAAAGAGAAGATTGTGCGCCATGCGAAATTTATTCATTGGCAACTCCACAACAATACTCCACACCATCCTCGTCCTCGACCAGCAAGTCTATCATTTGACCGAACACAAACTTTGGCCAAGCATCCGAGTGCCAAAGCTGTACCCTTTCAAACTTCAATCTCACTTTCTCGCACTCATTTTGAAGCCCTTGCTGCAAATGTTCACCTACCGTTCCACTCTGTTGCAGTATACCACAAGATCAAGTGGTTATCTGTTGATGCTCAGGTCACGGCGACCCACTCGTTACAGTGGATAGCATCCATGTCATGCCCTGTCACACCGGCACTTGCCGAAAAAATGATGCTCTACCTGCACGTTTTGATACAGCACTCATAAATAATACTGGACAGTCTGTGGGTGTTGAAGGTGAGGCTTGATACTCTCGTCTTTTGTTACCTTTGCTTATACAATGACTCATACTTCAGGCTACCAGGTTGGTCAAATTCGGGCAATCTTCTCCATGAGAGAGAAAGATGCGCAGTTCCTATTTCCTCCAACACATCAACCTCCGAAACACCTCACGTACATCGAGTGGTTCAGGCCGTTTTCTTCGACACCAGATCCAAGACATGGCATGTACAAAATCACTTGTTTGGTCCATTCAGGTGAGAAAGTCGCTAGTATAATCCCCGTTTCGAATATTGTCCACAGTATACACCTTATTCCAAAGTTTGGACCAGTTGCACCTTCACTGGACAAAGCAACAATGTTCTCGAGGAGTGTGATACATTTTTTGTTAATTTTACATAGATTGGCATAGTTTTGTGACCCTTGATAACTTCGCGATAATTACATGGATGTTAAGAACAATATCGAGTTTATGTATATCTAGCTCTAATTTGTGATAGTCTATCTGACTTAGATGTATTTTGTCTATTTACATCTAAGTTGGCACGGGAGGTTTTCCCTGATGAATACCCTGCATTCGAACTTGAAGGTGGTGACAAAGCCATTGCAGATGAGGTTCGTCATGAAATTGCTGTTGCAAGTGGTGAAATCATTGAGATTGATTCTGACAATGATGACAATGATTCAGTGGCCACATCAATTACACAGACAAATCTTCTCTATTTGTGCCGGTAACTCAAAGTTGGATGCATGCAATATGGTGATCCACAGTTTTCACTCAACTTATCATCACAACTTTGTAAATTTCATGCTCAACTATAACGAGAAGAAATACTTAATGCTAGACAGACCTCTCTAGAACAAATTTTCACCATATAATTAGCAGATACTCTTAGCTCTAGGTAATTTGATGTCACACTTTTGGCGAGGTCATATTGTGTCACGAAAATGTGACATACATGGTGTTGCATATTTCTCATAATGCATGAACTTTTGGCGGTCCTGACCATATGCATTATGAGCAAGTCTACTGTACTAATTTTTTAGCCAGTGACATAGGCAAAGCTCGCGCTCAGGCCTCAGGTCCACTACTTACTACTTCGCCCTGTGAACACATCTATCACACGTGAACATGCCATACTGTAGAGTTACAACCATAACTTTGTCACGTGTCCCACCCCACAATGAATCGAACCTATTTGATGTGACGGTCACACTAAATTTCGGGGAGCGAAGCTATTTTGTGACATGCGGTAAAACAGGTAAAATTGCTAACAAAAAAAACCAAAAATCGCTATGGACAAGTCAGTTGTGCGACCAAAAATCATTATATAGGGTGTTGGCTATGCATTTGCGCTGTCTTCTCCTGAAACAAAGCATCTCCTTGCTTTCCTCTCCCTCACCTGTGTTAGAAGCCTCAGCAACATGAGCATTTCCTGCAACCTCTGACTCATACACCTCCAACTCGTTGTGTGGGATAAGTAAGCCGTTCGGATCAACACTGTAACCAGCTGGTGGGTTCTGGCCACCGTCCACAATATGTTGTAAGATGGCCTTGACCGCCACATCACTTCTGTCTGAGGTGTCGGCATTGTCTGTGAATGCTGGTTCTTGATCTGTGTTCATGATGTCGTCTTGCTTGGCAAGTTTATATTGGCGAGTCAAAATCTTTGTCCAGAGGTCTGGCTCATTCTTCTGCATGTCCCGAAGTCGTTGCAAGGCCTCGCGATTTGTAAGGCTGTCAAACGAGAGGTTGAACAATGGACCTGCATGGCAGGATGCAAAAGCCTAGAATATGCAGCCATTAGGACATTGTGATATTTAGTTAAAGGTAGAAACAAACCTGCTTAATAATTTCAGGTTTATTGATGGTGTGGTATACATTAAGTAGCCACTGCACTGAACAATCATGCAGGGTGAGCAACGTTGTATCGAACCATAATGCAGATGGATTGTCTTGGTTCCTTCGCAATAAAGTTAATGCTTTGTTTACAATATCGGCATGTTGGGAGCGCTTCACCGCCAGCTTGAAGGGACGTTGAACGCCAACGTCACATGGTTGTGCGATGCCTGTGCAGTTTCCAGGGACGAATCGATACTTGATCCACGGGTATGTGTCATTCAACCAAGTCCAAAAGCGATGGACTTGTGAACCGACCAAACATCGAGCTGCAGAAGACATTCTTGATCTGGAGGTGCTCCTACAAGCTCCTTTTGGTGTCCAGTACGGCACCAAGATGTCCGAGACATAGCTACACATCAAGTCGAAAGTGGACCAATATGTGTCGGTGTTGGAGAAACAAAATTTGAATCCAAGTTCCTGAGCCTCCTTGTGCTGTGCTGATGTAGTTGCTGGGAGCAAGCACTTTGTCTTCCCACAATATATAATTTAGAAAAGCAAAGCATCGCCAGCTGCAGATATTCCAACGTAGTAAATGCTCACTTCTCATCTTGCCCAAGTACAGCAACCTGCTTTGAGCCCTTCACCTCATATGTTGAGGTGTTGGCGGGCTGGTAGATAACATTTGTTTGGTCAATGTTGACATAGAAGCAGGGATGAAAGATGGCACAATCACGAATGGTGAGTGCGAGCTGCAAGAACTGTTCAAGACAGCATTCATCGGCGTTTTCGGGGATTTTTTGTGCTGCACGAGTGGCACAACGAAATGACCAGCGATAGTAAACCATGGGTATCATGGGCATGCCATTATAACGCAGCACGTACGTGCTAGTATCTGTGAGTATCTATTTTCATGTCTGGGTCGTTTCATCTTTACGCCTAACTTAAACCTACCGCTATGACAGCTGTGCAACACCGCTAGAAGCGGTGTCGACGAGATAGATGCGCTTGGTGTGGTTACATCCCCGCTAATAATATCCTGTATAGCAGCCTCCAGTGCATCCACTCTATCGACATTTGCATCACTGTGGGATGG
>NW_024542242.1:0-34794 GCF_016758785.1 Suillus bovinus
AGTGGGTTGCTCGCCATATGCCTCCTGTTGGTAAGCTGGCTCCTGTGCATAGGCAGCAGCAGGTTCCTCCGCGGCTGGGGGTGGAGCGGAAACAATGGCAGGCTCTCTTGATTCTGAGGAAGGTTCCGAAACAATCTTGTCGAGAGGCGGCTCGAGAATCTGGACAGAGTCGGGAAGGGGCTTGCGAGGGCCCAATTGGCCTTCAGGGTCATAGCCTTTCATGCTGTCGTATAGTGAGCTATATGTCTTTGAATATATCAATCTTACATTTTAACTTTGATACCGAGGACACCCTGGCGAAGCAGAACGTGTCTCACGGCGTAGTCAACGAAGTCTCGCGAGGGCTGACCGGAGTGGATCATGAAACCATCGGTGAACTTCATTGACTTGGCACGAGCAGCACGAAGTTTGCCAGAAACAACTACCTCGCAACCTTTGCACCAGATTCCATGACGAAGCGAAGGACACCGTAGCATGCCCTGGAGACATGATCAGAAACGACTCATTGTGATGGGTGGAAACACGGACCTGCGGACAGCAAGACCACCAAGGAGCTTGTATCTCAAACTCTCACATTGAGCAATAGCAGAAAGACCGCGGTATTGTACTTTCTCAGCGTAAAGCTCAAGAGAGTTTTCGGGGAACTTGAAACGCTTCTGGACGAGTGCAGTCAACTCCCTGATGCGGCGGCCCTTCTCACCAAGGACCTCTTGGGTGTGTGTTGCACGGATAATAATCTGAAAGTCATGCATTTGCAAGTTGGCAAGGCTGTTCAGCTCACACTAGCGTACCTCGGTGCGGGCGTGAGTGACACGGACATCACATCCAGAGTAACCCTCCTCGGCGAGTTCGCGAGTGAAGAATTCATTGAGTTCAGCACGGAATACACCGTCAGCTACGAACTTGCGCTTTTTGCTGATTTGAGCGGACATATTTGGAACGGGAGAATGTCTGCAAAGACAGATAGATAAGACATTGTCATCATCCAAATCCCAGAGTTGTCATCCATCTCATCGATGCCATGACCAGCCCCGATCTTCTGCGATACCACGCAAACAGGATCTGGACATACTGACTGCAAGAAATTGGACGAACCTTGATGAAATGTAGCCTTCGGCGCCGTATGCGTTGACGTGCTGCTCGTTGCGGCGGGTATTGCTTGCCGAATAATATTGAATCGCCGCCTAAAACGGATTTGATAAATTGTGCTGAAAATACGACTGCAATTTTTAAACTTTCCTGGGACAGTACAGATAGTGGTGAGTGATTTTTCAACGTCTCGAATTCTTCCCTTTCACATAAAACTTCAATTAAATGACGAGCGTTGTATATCAACCACCACTGGCACCTCTTAGTCGACTTGATGCACGCGAGCCTGTAACACGGCGGACGTGTATCACTGACATCAATGACTTTCTGATTATAATTCCTGTGTTTTGGTTCCATCGATTCGAGCTTTTAACTGATAATTCTCCTGTCAGGCCGGGCCCCCACTATTTGACAGAACCATACACGTATTGATTGATTGTGTCTGTACATAGTCATATGAATGCGCATGACCTCTTTCATCCACACATCTGACCCTAAAGCCAATCGTTCTTACCGCTTTAACAGCCTTATCTCGCTGTTAATATTAGCTACGGACTTCCTTTATCCGTCAGCTGTATGTTTTATCTACTGTGAAGTGTTTGAACTTCGTCTCATCCCTGACTTACTATCAATATGCCGCATTGGACTGCTCTAGCCGCAGAGAAGAAACAGAGGCAGCTCAAGTCCATTCCACAAGAGTGGCTTGTGACTCCGCCTTCACCCTCTACTCTGGATGTGACCGGTTTTCCAGAGTCGTGTGGCCTTCTGAATGCCCGAGAAATTGAGATCACCAATACTTTGGTGGACGTTTTATTGAAGAAACTTGCAAGTGCGGAATGGTCAGCTGTAGAAGTGACCACCGCATTCTCCAAGAGGGCCATTGTTGCCCATCAGCTTGTAAGCCGGGTTGTCAGGCATTTGTTCGATGGTGTGGTATTAACTAGCTCGGGAGGTCAATTGTTTGACGGAAATCTTCATCGATCGTGCACTGGCTCGAGCGGCTGAACTCGATGATTACTTGAAGAACACAGGGAAGGTTGTTGGACCCCTTCACGGGCTGCCCATCTCGCTAAAGGACCAACTGTGCATCAAAGGACTAGAAACCACCATGGGTAAGTCTAATCCTGGCCTAGACCTAACGCCTTGTGATTCACTGGGTTTAGGTTATGTCTCGTGGATCGGGCAGTATGCAGACAAAAATGCAGTGTTGGTCGATATTCTGATTGAGTGCGGAGCCGTGCCATTCGTCCGCACCAACATTCCGCAGACACTTATGGTGAGCGCACCCTGAAAACGAATCCTACTTGTGTATGTGCTAAAAGTATCTTCAGTGGACAGAATCCTTCAATAACGTCTTCGGCCGGACAACTAACCCATACAACGTCTCCCTGACCCCAGGTGGGTCATCAGGAGGAGAGGGTGCATTGATTGCCCTAAAAGGAAGCCCATTGGGAGTCGGTTCTGATATCGGAGGGTATGTCAATAATTTGGAAGTGTCATTGGTAGTAGCCTTCTGACGGCCTTCTAATAGCTCTATTCGTATCCCCTCTGCATTCTGCGGGATATACGGCCTGAGGCCGTCATACGGGCGTGTACCGTACTGTGGTGCTCGCAACTCACTCGAGGGCGAAGACTCAATTCTTTCCGTGTTCGGTCCTATGACAAACAGTCCCTGCGGGCTCAAAGTTTTCATGAAAGCTGTCGTTAACTCTAAACCGTGGCTCCAGGACCCTCTTGCGGTTCGGAAGAAATGGGACGAAGATGAATACGAACTCGCGGACCATGGGTCTGGCAAGAATTTGTGCTTTGCGGTCATGTGGGACGATGGCGTTGTTATTCCCCACCCACCTATCAGGAGGTCTCTGGAAATCACCAAAGCGGCTCTCCAGAAGGCTGGTCACAAAGGTTTTTCTTATTCAATCAGTCTGAACTGTACTCATTGAGTGGCAGTTGTTGACTGGAAACCCATCAAACACAGATTGCTTGGGGAGGTGGCGGTAAGCAGACGTGCTTTTCACTCTGCCTAGCTATTGACCTATTAGCTCCGTGCAGCGGGACATCTGGAACGCCGGTTCTGCCGAGGACTACATGATCACGACCTCCAGCACAGGGGAGCCGGTAATCTCCACGATGGAGCTGGACGATGCACATGCTACAGCGGCATCCTTCCGTCCGCAAAATAGTGGTATCACCGCATACCAGCTCTGGCAAGTGCAGAAGCTGCGTCAGAATATACGGAAAGAATACATAGACCACTGGAACGCAACTGCCTCTGAGACTGGGACAGGACGGGCTGTCGATGCTATCATTTGTCCAGCCGCACCGTTTGCTGCAACTCCCCATGGGAAGAACAGGTGAGTGTGTAATTTCAGAGTGTCGAACTCTCAATGAGACGATGCACAGGTATGCCAACTATACTACCGTTTGGAATGCGCTCGACTATCCCGCTGCGATTTTCCCTGTGACTACTGTCGACCCCACTCTTGATGGGAAGAAACCTCCTCATAGTTTCTATGACGACTTCGATAAGGACATTTACGAAATGTGTAAGTAGTGCCAGCACTGAACGACCGTTCAGTTGATCGGCAATTTTCTGACACCAATAATCATTTCAGATGACCCAGAGAAATTCAAGAACGCTCCTGTTTCTTTGCAACTTGTCGGTCGGACTCTGGAGGAGGAGGCGGTTATAAAAATGACAGAAATTGTAGATGCGGCGCTGGCAGCGGCCAAATAAGCTCGAGATATACTTTTTGACTCGCTTATGGAACAGTGTTTCTACCACAACAGTAAGCCGTGTGAAGCCTATGGGCTAGCCCACAGTCAGTGGCAGTGTTCTAGTAATGGTGAAATACCTGAAATAGAAGGTGGCTCCCATCTGCCGTAGATCAGTCTTATTGATACAATAAGTCTTGCAGGGCCACATCCATGGCAGGGCCCGCTACCTCCATGGTTCGATCCTTACCTTTTTCTAATTGATTAATATAATTACTGAGCTTGCAGTGCAAAGCACTGAGACTGTCATTGTCATACTCCACTAAATGAATGCGCAGAAGGTGTTGCAATGGTTTCATGGTCATTTGTGGTCCGACAATTTTGAGCAAGTGGCATTGCAACTCCTGTTTTTCCAATCGCACATCTTTCGGCAAAAACACACTCTCATTGCACACATGAAGACAACCTTTATTAAATACATGACCAGACATACAGCTACCATCAGTCAAATGTGACATCAACTTCTGCTGTATAACATTACATGACAGACCATCATCATCCTCAAACCCATGCGCTGATGAGAAATCAACCAAACGTTCATGAGATAAACTCTCAAAACCGACAAACAAATTTTGAAGAAAATTAGCTCCATCCAAACCTCAACAATATTTTGTTAATGTGCTCAACACTTGACAAGCATGTGAATTGTCACGAGTACCTTTAACAAACCATTATTCTTTTCTGAATCTTCCTAAGCGCCAATACACAGCGCCTAAGTCAAACCCTAACCCTACCCTGAAAGCGTCTATCATTCCTGAAATACCTTTAGCGCCCACAACACGTGTCTTCGATGTGACTGATGAAGAAGACGAGTTCTTTGATTGTGAATAGATTAGATTAGATACGATAAGATAAGATATGGTCACGTGATGCTTCTTTAATATTCTACGATGTTCTATGGTACGATTCCTTTTCTCTTTTTATGATTGGCTAGTAGTTGTAACTCAGTTTCAATCTCTGTCTCAATAGTTGTATATAGGTAGTATGTCTTGGTCGAATAGTTCCTTAGTTCAAACCTCTTGTATCTACATTGTAGCAATCCAAGACGTACTTGCTCCTCTCCTCTCTTGTCCGATAACCTCAGTTTGAGTCCTAGTCTTCGACCCAGCGTTAATTCGTTATTGGGTTGTGACATGAATCAGCATGAACAGACTGTAAGAATCAGAAGTGCACCAAAATTATCCACTTGCACAATGGAAGCCTCACTTCAGGTCGACTGTGCAATATATCATGGCAAAAAGCATACCAATTGCATCCTAAAACAACCATGGCCTGCAATTCGTCACCAAGAACAAATGGAAAATCAGTACAGAACCGAACATCGCCTACATCCAATGTCACGAGTGCTTGAAGAGTTGAAACACACCCTCTGAAGCATGAACAAGAAAGAAGTCAAAACAGACGAGGAAAGTGAGCATTTGAAGATAGATCTCATACCACAGAAACATTTACGCCTTCAATCGTCAATGACATACTTGATGTGGCAGATGAGATCCAAAAAAAACATCAGACATAGACATGGCCTCTGACTCTGAGACCAACCCAAAAAATGAGGTGTTGTCTTCTTAGATAGATGATCTATAGATGAACACCTACAAAATCAAATATCTCCATGGTCAGCGATTCAGACAAATACCAATGACTGATAACGTGGTTGTTTGTGGGTGGCCTGTCAGTATATCCAAGCTACAGTCAGACAAAGGTACTCTACGATATCAGTCTAGAAACACTAGTCAACCCAGTGTTATGGTGTTAACTAAAAGAAACAAAGAAACAGAAACAAAACTAATACTAAGCACAATCACTGGTGCTAAACAGAAATGAGAACTAAGACTAAGCATGATCAATGGTGCTATATTCTAAACTTACTATGAAACAATTGTGCGAAGATGTATTGGTCACTCCCACAGTGCAAATAGGTAGGATCAAAGGTCAAGACTTGTCAAAAGCTTCCGTAGAACTCTTAGCCTAATATTGAATCTGCTGCCAAGGAACTCATGATGAGTATTAAACAGAATCAGAAACAGACATTCTTGGATTTCAATACCAAGTCCCCTATTCAATAGCTAAAGCCTATCTGACAAATGACAATCCTGGCTCAGTATACTACTCAGATGTGTGAGGTCAAGCGGACAATAATCAACTCCTGAAGTCTCCCCACTAAGCTACTCTGAGCCTTTAGCAGACGTAGAGACAACACGAAGAATCAGAGATAAGGCTTGAATGTATTCGCTACAATCAATAGTATGTTAGTATCAGCAGCAATAAAAACACTCAGAATATATTTGCTAGAATCTATAATGTGTTAGTGACATGACAATAAATGAGCACTCAGACTGTTAGCCTTCAATGAGTAGAGAGAGTGAAACAGATCCTGAGCTAAAGAAATAGATCCCAAGCCTAGAGAAAAAGAGATAAAGGAAATAGATCCCAAGCCCTAGAGAAACTGAGATAGAGAGATAGAGACAGAGATCTGCGCACACAAACACAAACACTCAGAAAAACAAGAGATTTCTCAAAACAAATAAGCCAGGCCTTGCAGGTTGTTGAGCACAGTGAGCTCAATGGCTTCTACTGTCTCATCAATGTACCTGACAATGTTGAACAACTCTTCGTGGTTGTTGCTGATGCTGATCACACACAAACCTCACTCGCAATTTTATTAAGGTGATTCTGAGGAATCTGATTGATTACATTTCAGGCCAAAACGGAGGTCCTTATATAGACAAATCTACGTGGCTATGCTAATTTACTCCCGCGTACCCAGGTACATCAATTTTCATTCTCTCACGTATCTAGATATACTGCATTATTTGTCATAGATTATAATACCCATGTGAATTGTATGTAGGTGAACATGATTTGTCAGGCTTAGTCATAGATCAGCTGACTGTGGTAAGAGAACATGGTTTACATAATGTGTTGAAACTTGTTTGTATTTGGTGTTATTTAGAGATGTAGCATATGTCATAAAGCAAAACCGGGTAACACATGTATTTAAAGTTTCCTGGAAGTTCCCACAAACAAACATATGTGGGAAATATTTTTCATGGAAACTTCAGATGCGTGAGAATCTAGCCGAGTCATCTTTGAGTCAAATAACACAAAATTCATTCTATGTAAAATTCCCAAAAATATTCACTAACACCGCACGGTCATGCACCGGACCAGTTTGGTGCAGGTCAGCGTGTGAAAAGAGCACCCGATATATCACTGCAATTTGCAAAATACAATATCCCTGTTATTGAGCAAATTCCACATCCACAAATACCCAGCTACCTAAAGGTAGCGGGAATATCAATGTGTGATATCACCTCCATGCAACATCAAGTCATCGAGTTGTGTCCTACCCACTCCCAGCTTTGAGAATGAGCAACAAAAAGCCCAAAGACTGGTGGTGGGGACAATTTGACACCCACCCAGATTTTCAGAAGAGACACCTTGTGGCCTATGTGTCATGAACTCTGCTGACTCTTGATTCAGTTTCCTTTTTGTAGTTTACCAATACTTAAGATACAGCTCATGCACAAACCACCAACATCACATGTTAAAGAGTGACTATGGCATGATTTTGTGGTGCGTGTCTTGCAATGAGAACTGAAAATAGGAGGAGTGCCACTCTCAGCACTTGAGCTTGAGAGTGTTCGCTAAGAGGATCAATTGACAAGGCTGAGCAGACCAAGCTGAAAAGCTTGGGAAGCACTAGTGCTAAGGTACAAATTTCCTTTAGTCCATTAGCATTCTATACTCAAATTTGTACCTTAGTGCAGCTTAGTGATGTTTCAGCCTGGCTTGGCTCAAAAGCTGTGGCTTTGGCCTGGTTTCAGATGGCTTGGGCTTGCAAAAATTTCAGGCCGGTCCAAAGCCACCAGTGACAGCTGGCTGACTTTAACTCGGTGTAGAGATTTGCACTATTGCGGGTCTGCAACACGTTATACTTCAGTGCATACCACCTGGGTTCACAGCACCAACTCACAGCATCATTCCCTAGCCTTTTCCCAGCTATTTCCATATCGGGCGACACTTTCCTGTGTGCGCGACCCTCACACATTGCTCGCTTTCCCATGCTTTCATTGCCCTATCATCCAGGAGCATCCACCCACTGTCCAGCAAGTCTCCCTGGTATGTATTTTCGCTTTTATTCAATATGGCACCATGTCAGAAATTTACTAAAGTGGTTGCAATGATGTGATATTGACACACTGTTTGCATGCCATTGAAATCAATTGATATGCCTCCTGAAATGATAAGGTAATCTAATGGCTGAGTTTCAATATATTGTAAGTCCTTTGTAACGTGCTTGGGCACATAGATCATCACTTGTTATCAGCGCCTGCAGCACACTCTTTGCGTTCTCGCGCATTCCTTGCTCTATACCCCCACCTCAACTATCTTTGTATACAGCTGTACAATACTGTCAACTACATGGGTCCAGAGCGCTCAAAGCACTGTAACTTATGTGACAAGGATATCAAGCCACGAGGATGGACCACCCACCGAAAATCTTGTGAGATGAAGGCAGCCAAAAGACAATGGGATCAGGTGATTGTAGATGCGATTTGGAAGGAGAAAGGTGCGTCTGTTATATCTTTGCCTTGATGTATTGTCGAAGCTGATGTTTAATTGTATCAAAATACAGCATCAGATTCATCATCGAGACTCAACAAACCTCAATCAGCCATTTGTATCCCTGTACCAGGTATGTAGTAGCATTTTATTTTTGTTTTGCTATCTACAGCACTCACAAACTCACAGTTGAAACACAAAATCACGCAGAATTCCTCGATGTGGACTTCAATTATGATGATCCAGTGATTGGTCCAGGTGAGTTGTCGACACTTAATTGTTTTCGTTGATCTCACTAACACTTGGGCCGTGTACCCTATTCAATACAGGCCCTTCTACACTCAATGAACCAGAAGTCAAGGCTGCAGTCCCCACCTTCAATCAAGATGACATCAAGATCGAGTATCATCCAAGTAGTGGCATGGAGGCCAAGGTATACAGCTTCGATAACTTTGAGTGTTGTGCCGCAGACTTCCTGGTCCCTCCACCTGACGGCCAACCTTGGAGTCCATTTAACTCTCGGCTCGAGTTTGAAATTGCTGAGATCATGCTCGAGGTTGGGTTCAACAATCAACAAACTGATCGTCTTATCAAGCTATGTCACCGCTGTGCTGTGGGGAAGGAGAAACTTACATTCAAAAACCACAAGGATATCCACAACATGTGGGAGGCTGCCTTGCATCGCATTACAAAGGTGGTAGTATATCCTTTCTCTAGTTCAAATGAGTCTGACATAGCATGAAGTATAGTTTACGAAGGAAGTGATCTCGGTCCCGTTCACTGGAGATGAGGGACTGTGGGAGTATGACGTGCATTACCGAGACCTTTGGGAGCTGGCTGCCGATATGCTTCGCAATCCCTGGCTCTTTCCTCACTTCACATTTGATGCACACCACTGTAGAAAGCTGATTTCCGCTGGGCTCAGCAGAAATCGTACTACCTAGACAACAAATATTTAGGTAGATCTTAGCACAACCTAGTCTGCTATACTTGCAGAGCAAGTGCATTCGATCCTATGGGGGTAGCTGTTTGGTATTAGTTTTGATAGTTAGTTATCAGTAATAGGAAGATAATCTGAAGCTAAGAACTACTTGTCCGAAGGGAAACTGTCGGGTCCGAAAATATCGGAGTCGGGTTGGGCGTCGGACAGTGAAGGAATGTGTCGGAAGTATGTCGGAATGTTTCGGAGGAAAAGAGTGGATAGATATTTCGCAATACAATTAAGTACTACTAATATCCAATGACTTCCATCCTACTACTGAGTAGGGAAAAGTAAGTAATGCAATAGGTAGGAAGTACTAGATATTAAATAGTGACTATGTAGAAATTCGGACTGCTATAGGCGAGAGTAGTAGCAATATTTCGGGTTCGAAATCCTATGTAATAGGACATGTGGTACTGCGGACCATGAGAAAACATGTAATAACACTATATACAATGCTTAGCAAGTCAAAAGGAGTAAATGTGCACCTAGTGGGGATAGATGCGACTGGACAGGACATAGGGAGGACTGGTCCGATGCATGGGAATGTCGGGTTGGGATCGGACATGTGTCGGACTGTCGGAAAGTGCATCGGGTCGGGATCGGACTGTTGGACTCGGGTCAGGGTAGTCGGAAGTGCGTCGGACAAATACTGTTTGACATCAGTATCAAAATAGCTGGTTCTGAGCCCAGCACCGCAACCATTGTTACACCGCCTCTCGAAGTTTGATGGTAACACATTTGTTTCTTTTGTTGATGAGCCTTTCACTGCATGAGATATTTGGGATGTCCAAGTATGTGATGATACTTCGTAGTTTCTATTGTGCCCTTATTTTTTTGTATTACTTGTAGTCGCAACTCCCACCAGGTGGGAAGCCTTTGGCATATATACTCTATGCGGATAAGACAAAACTCTCCTCCTTCAGTACCGCAAAAGGTTACCCTGTGTATGCTTGTTTAGCAAATTTACCGACTGCAATTCGAAACGGGCGAGGTGAAGGCGGTGGGTATGTGGTAGGATGGCTGCCAATTGTATGATTGTCTTTAGTGACTCGCTGTTAGTGCTGATGCAGTTAAAATAGGTTAAGGACAAAAAATTGCACTCCGGAAAGCCCAGCTGGGTAGACTTCAAAAACACTGTCTGGCACACATCATTTGCCAGGATTATTTCCTCGTTAGCGTCAAAATCGCAAACGGACCAGTGGGTCAAATGTCTAGACGGTGTCACACACTGGTTCTTTCTCTGCATCCTCATTCTATCAGCAGATTTCGAAGAACGGTGAGTATTTATTTAGTCATTACAGTTGAATTGTTTTTTCTAATTGCTTAATGGTACCATTACAAGATCTGTTGTATCACTTACTCGAGGGATAATGAGTCTTTGGCCATGCCCCATTTGTCTAGTTCCTCGCAACGACCTGTGGGATACTTCAAAATCATATCGTTGGCGAACATCAAAAGAGTCGCAAGCAGTCATAAATGCTGCACGTGCGAAAGAAACCTTTGAAGAAAGAGAGGAACTCCTGAAAGAACAAGCACTTTGTTTAATTGAGGTGAGCAAATATTTCCGCATGTCAATATCAAAGATGTCAATGATTCATTGTCTTATTAGAATGCATTCTGGGCAGTAGCATTCACCTGCATGCATCGAGCATTGTCACATGACTGTTGTCATTTCAATCACAGCGGACTCTGGTCATGCCATCTCTGGGTTGAACTGCAGAAATATGTTGTAACTCTCGGAAGGGCACAAGTATTGCAAGTTGACAATCAGTTTGTTCTTTTTGACTTGTCCTTTATCTGATGCTCAATATTGATGTGTTAGATTCAAAGATTTTCCACACTGGCAAAATCTCAGGCACCCAAACCAGGTCATTGGTGTCACATTTACAGACAGCTCCATTCACGAGGATATTTCTAAGGTTCGTAAACTCATGTGGTTGCCCTGGCCACTAACTTTTTCTCTTTCAGATGATAATTTATGCCACGCATGATGTCTTGACTGAGACTGATTCTCTGCTCGGTTATTTTCTCTTACGGTGTGTATGCCTTTACCTCGAGATGGATATGTACGCTGCTCTGGAGGTTCACATGGCCAATACAATCGAGGAGGGGAGACATACGGTTCAAGCGTTCACAGCACTCATGAAAGTATGTACATTGTAGTTAGTTGATAACCCTACCTTGACACATCAGCAGCAATACATGACACAAACCGCCGATGACAATGTGAAGAATTGGAACTTTCCCAAACTGCACATGACAATACATATATTCGATGACATCCAGGCTAAAGGTGCCACACGCAACTACAACACCAAACCGAACAAGCAAATGCACAGGCCCTTGAAGGATTGGTACCTGAACCGGACTAACTTCAAAAATGTTGCGGAGCAGGTAAGCATCAATGACATTTGTGATTCCCTACTAAAATCTTGTGCTATTTTATCTACATAATAATCAGATCCTTTGCATTGACCATTGGTTACTTGTAGCTGATGACATTGGTCGATGTATTTCAGACTTTGACAAATATTTGCAGCAGAAATCAGACTCGGATGGTGAGGAAGATGATGCATTGGATGATAAAAACACTGACATTGGTCCAGGTGCAGATAGTATCAGTACTTTAGCGTCACAACATGTGAGAATGGGATCTCGACAAGCACCACAGACCTTCTGTTCCATCGAGAATGTGCACAAGACCCAAGTTGAATTCACCAACTTCCGCATCAAGTTGAATGCATTCTTAAATACTTTTCTACCCACCTGCAATATTCTGCTGCCAAATGGAAGAAGAATCCACTTACAATCAGATGATACTGTAGGTGAATTCAATCCAGCCTTGTGTTATTACTATACTGATTTGAAACAGGTTACCGAATATTGATTCTTATGTGTCAACTATGAATCCCTGGTAGACTGGAAACTATATACCGACTATCTTCGGTGTAACCCTCGGTTCTTCAACATGCCGCATTTTGACTGGGTCTTCATCCGGACACAGAACAGCGTCATCCTTGGATGCTTAGTATTCCTTTTTCAATGCGCCATTGGGAATGACATACTTTCCCTTGCTCTCATCCATCCCTTTGACACTCCGACAGGGCCATGACCTCGACAGGACAAGCAACTTAACCTTTTGAGAGTTCATGCACAACTGCACGCAAAGGCCGAGTTCTTCTCGGTACAATCGATCATTTGTGGGGCCCTCCTAGTACAGGATTCAGGTGGAAACCCCCTTAATTACTTTGTTGTCGACACCATTGACACAGACATGTTTCTTCGTGTAAGGGAGATGCATCAGCAGGCAGGTCATCCAGTGCGCATCTGACCAATTCCACTTTCAGGTAAGTCTTTCGTCTCTTTGACCTCAAGGCGCTCTGCTAATACATTCCTCAGTAATAGACTAGTCAAACTTGTTTCTATGTAGTATGCCATGATTTGAACATTTGTTTGCATTTATTTTTGCCAAGCTGTTCAGTCTATCTTCACGTCTTTGCTTCTACCACCTGTCTCTGAATCACCCACCTCTCAAGTGCTTCAATGCCGACATTTGAAAACTAACCATGCACACTTCTCACCAGATCAAGGTGCAAGTGTGGCAATATTGACAACATCGAGGACGACAGACCATCTCTGCATGTCTCACGGGCTGAAGACACCCAGTCTGAACATGGCCATGTGCCAAGTTGACGAGTGTCTGGCTTGACAGATGGCTTGGCCCGGTTACCTGAGATGGTGCAAGGAGGTCAAAAATCCTGTGTGCACTATTGACTTTGTGTAGTGATCCAAGTTTGATCTTGTTCTGTGAGTCGCGAATCCAAATTATCAGTGGTTGCCTACCTCGCTCTCATCTGCATTCTCAACAACCCGACTCCTACATCCCTTTCGCATCACCATCACCAACAATAACCACAGCTGCTGTCATAATAACTGAAAGGTTCAACAGCAAGACAATGGTTAGGACCCTCATAGAGGCAACCTCGGATGCAGGATTCTCAAGAGGAGCCACCCAAGGATGAACAGTCTTGGGAACATGGGCCCGGATGGCAAGCATGTGGCGATTGGGATGGAGAAGGAGAGAGATAAGGAGCGGGAGAGAGAGCAGCACTGAAATGACGATGACAATGACTTGAATAAGTGCATTGTGTTTGATATTGTGCTATCTCTCTCATTCTCATATTGTTTTGTTCACAACTGGCAGAGATAGGAGTTCCATCCCTTACCTGCCAACCCTGCCCACACCTCCCTTGTTGAACCGAAAACAGTACCACCCTCCAGATCACCATCACCTGTGGGGACACGATCACACTCTCGCTCTCCTGAATCTTACTACTCTCATATGTCTTTATGAGGTTGTTCACACTTGTCCTTATTCCCAAGATCACAACAACATAGTTATAGTCCTGGCAGTTCACCAACCACAACTTCAATCAATGATATATCACTATCTATATCACAAACCACCATCCAACAACCACGTGGTGGCCCTCTCCCCATAACGAGAGACTCTGAATTGCGGCCTGATGGAAAAATGAGAACAGATGAAAAGCAGGGCAATGTAAGAATACTCAGTACAACCCCAGATAGGCACTGATTAACTTGTAGTAACGTTGGCATTTCTCGCCAGCTGCTGAGCAAATGCCTCCTCCAGCTAAGGTTCCGCGAACGTCTACAAAATATCATCTAGTCAATTCTCCCATCAGCTGCCATCCATCATCCGCTGGGCTGCTGCACCACCCCTACCCCCCCTCCTAGCATTATCGTCACCAAGAATGACACCATGTCCGATTCTTCCTGAAGAGCAGGTATGTCACTTGGCTATTGAGTCACTCTATTAAACTCAACTTAAACTCAAATCTGATCATGCACAGCAGTTACACATGTTCTATTACTCAAGTCTAAGCATCTGTTACGAGTTTTGCACCACATTGGTGCACAATTGACTAATCTCTTGCACTGACATGTAAAACAGCATGTAGCAATTTTATGTCTGACACCGCCAAGGTACTGGGCAGTGCAGGCACTTTATAATGTGTGGTACTAGGTGAGTAATTTCTGTCATCTCCTGCCCTTCGAACAAAATCTCAATTGGTATCCCCAAAACAGCTTCATCAAACCGTCATGTCACATGTTTCGCGGCCCAGCGCAGCAGATTCTTCTGAATCTGATAGCGAATGGGATGGTCAGAACACTGCTGATGCTGATCATATCTCTATCCCAGGTCCTGGTGCATCTAAAGGAGAACTCCTCAAGGTAAGATGTATGCGCAATTCTGAGCATTTCCTGACTCGCATATCCACTCAGACGCTCAAAATGCTGCAAGTTCAAATGCAAAAGCTTCAAGAAGAGAATAGGACAATAAAAGAGGAAAACAAGACTTTAAACGCAGAGAAACCCAAGCGAAAATGGTGCACGAATGCTCATGACGAGCTCAGTGTTCATGAGGAGACCATCTCTATCTATGCTTGCAAGTATGGCATGATGATTGAGATGTTTTCCAGTAGCGACCTCCTCAATAAGCGCCTTCCAGACTCGCCAACTCCATTTGACAGCACTGACCGATATGCGACTGCATCTACTCAAGAGTCAGCATTTCTGGATGAGCTCTATCGTCACTTCCCCGAGTCGTTACACAAAGTGATGGAAAGTTCATACTTTAGCGATCTTGTAAGTGAACTCTCATTCCTGGACTTCTGCATGATATAATATGATTATTGTAGGTGATGAAATCCATCCCGGATGCTCATGCTAATGAGATCAAGAAACTCCAGGGTGTTGCTGGCGACATTTTCGACCTCCCTTCAAAGTACTTCACCAACACTAGCTACGACAGAGCTAATGTCCCTGAGATCCAACGACTCCTTGGGGTCACGTCTTCGACAAACCTGGCATACAAAACATTCCCTCTGGTGCTATTCCCAGAGTTGAAAGAGGACCGATCACTCAAGCTGTCTTCGGAAACTGGCTTCTGTTGGCACAAGTAAGTCTAGTGGTGCTCTCTGATTTGGCTGTCTGTCTCACCAAGAACATCCTCAGATTCTGAAAGCTTTGTTGCGTGGTATCACATCCCTCCATCACACTTCCAGTGGCAGAGGCGCACATACCAACTCCATGAAATGGAGCATTTGGCAAGTCACGCTGGGTTGCATCACTTGGGCCACAGTTCTTGTAAGCTACCCATATCATCTAAGTTCAATTGGCAGTCATGCTCACACACTGCTGCAGGCAATATTCTTACTGTCTCCTGACACTGAATTCTCAAGCATGGGCATTGGCAAGAGGTCAACAATTAGCTACAAGGATTTATTTTTCACATATAAGAAAGTTCTAGTGACCAAGTGGAAGACGAAGCACATTGTACAGATTGTAACTAATATCAACCACTACATCTTCAAAGCTGCATGACCTTCGGCCTTGGATTCTGCTGTACATGAAGATTTCACGAACACCATTGATTGCACACTTGCGGCGCTTGACATGGAAAGTTCGGACGATGGAACGGAAACTGCGGCAGATGTAACAGGTCCAGGAACTCCCACAGCCACTGCCTTGGAGAGACATGTCAATGCTCTGGCATCTGAATCAATCTCGCAGCCTATCCTCTCCACACAGCAGCGGCACACTATAGAAGCTCCCATTTGTTGACAATGTAGCCACCAACAACAGCACTGCCACAGATTTGGAGGATGCAGCTGCTGCAACACCTCAGGCTGATGAGGTGGGAGCTGCAGTCATCAGCTCATCAGGCGAGGTACTCCAGGAGGCGGCAGATGATCTGAGCAGTACTAGAGGGAGGTCCAAGAAGTCGAAAAGAGGGAGGAAGGTGACCACACCAGCGATGGCTACCAATCGTACCACTTGGCAGGCTCACAAATAGTCTTATGAATGGATCCTGCACCTACTCGTTGTATTAGCCCATCGGTTTACTTTGCTGTACTTACTTGGACTCTGAATCATACTGTAACATTAGATTATGCAACTCCTTGGAATTGACAGAGTTATCGGTCCAGGATTCAGAATCTTACAGTGATATTAGGACATGCACAGTGCTGCTGCGGAATCAGTGGGAGTGCAAAGTATTGCTATTACATAATAACTTGATGTAAACAAGGTCAAATATCATTTCAACATGTGGCTTAGCATTTACATTGACTTTCTTTCTTTTTGAACCTCATCTTATGCGCTGTATTATTATTAATAAGTCAGCCGCTTTGACATATCTCCCATCTCTCTTTCGTGAGCCCACAACCAGTCAAAATCCTCCTCCGTCCAAATGGATTCAGTCCAGTCGCTGTGCTGTTAGTTCTGGTGCATGCCTTCTCTTTTTCGTTTCCTTAAAGTCCTCCCTTTCCATCACACACTTTTATTTCTGTTTTCATCATTTCGTTTGTAGTTTTTTCATTTCAAAGTGCTATGCTAATTGTTATCTTCCCAGCCGTCTTCTGACACATCGTCTCCTTCCACCCGGCCCTCTAATCCACCCTCACATCACCCCAGCAACCCTCTGTCTCTCATGTCCCTCCTCCCCATCAACCTGGACCAGCAGGCAGTTTACCACGATGGCAGGAACCCCACCCTTTGGTGTTCTATTGGTGTTCTTTACTTCCAAATCAACCAATTCCGTGATGCCCTTGATGCATACTCCCGTGCCATCCACATCAACCCTTATATTTCCGAGGTCTGGTTTGACTTGGGCAGCCTTCACAAGAGCTGCAACAACCAAATCTCAGATGCCATTGATGCTTATGCTCGTGCCAGTGAACTTGACCCTGGAAACCATGTCATTTTGCAGTGTCTCCAGCTGCTCAAGAATGCTCAAGCCACTGGTGGTCAGCTACCTGCTGCACCAGGTCCTCAGGATGTGCACCCAACTGCTTATGCCAGCACCATGGTTCCTCCTCCAGGACTCACTGGTCCTCCTCCTGCTACAATCGACGTCCACTCGTCTCCCAATCTTCCAGCCTCAGTCAAGCAGCTTGAATATGGCCATACCCTTTCTGACTACAACATTCAGACCGCCCTCGTCTTCCCCCTTGCCAATGGTGTCTCTCATCTTCACTGGCAAGCAGCTCAAACACAGCCATACCCTTTCTGACTACAGCATTCAGACTGCCCTTGTAGTAATGCAGCTGATGCTGACCCCCATGACCTCCAAACCCCAATGCCGGGTAACTATTTCCTGGTCTCCCTCCCTGGTGGTAAGTCATTTTTTTTTAGCTCCTCGATATCCTTCTGGTTCTGATTGTCGGTATAGCCAGGAACATATTGCTATCGATATTATTGCCATGGCCGTATTTACAAGACTTAATTGTTATAGATAAAAATTTGTACCATAGGCTTGCAATCTAATAGAAAATTTTCAATGCTCTGATCATGATTGTTATGTGTTGCAATGCCTGACAATGAGCTTGAAAATGATGCTTGCAACAGCCATTTAAATGGGACAAAATTGGAGGTTTGAAAGATTAATTCCATTTAAATAAAACTACAATTGCATTCCAATTCCATCACAATTCCGTTGCAATTTGGTTGCAGTCACCCTGAAATTATGTTTCTATCATAGCAACCTATTTAAAGACACTCGCTGCATTTGAAAGTTGAAATTGGTTGCAAGCCGTTGAAATACAAATAAGAAAGTTCTGACACATATTAGAGCATGGACCCTGACTTACATACCTTATTACATACATTATCTCACACTTGGCTCACTTAGCGAGACACATATATAGGTCCGCATTTTTCACCCTTTACCAATTATTACACCACTCCTTACCTTAGTGGAGTTCCCTCATGATGTCCATAGCCAGATTTAGAATTTATTAGCAGTCTTTTGTTTTCATTGAGCCCTCGTTTATTGCTCATTGCATTTCACATTTTCACTATTTTGCATTTTGCAT
This sequence comes from Suillus bovinus, assembly GCF_016758785.1. Taxonomy (NCBI): domain Eukaryota; kingdom Fungi; phylum Basidiomycota; class Agaricomycetes; order Boletales; family Suillaceae; genus Suillus; species Suillus bovinus. The sequence continues at coordinate 18,316 of NW_024542242.1, forward strand.
TCCTGCGCCTCGCGCGCACGTTGCTCGCTTCACACAGCCACTGCATGACTGTGGATTTGTCTTCTTTGCTTCCCCTTGGATCGAACACACTTGTACCTGCAAGCATAGCAGACTAGGCATCACACTGATCACTATATCAGCTTCTTGTGTCCCTCCCTTGCATTTACCATTTGACCAACAGCTGAGTTGATTCACCTTTATCGGCTCTGGCCTGAGTACTGTAAATGCAAAATTGCATGTATGGGTCAAAATATAAACTTGAAGTGCTCACCAGCTGGACAGAACTGCCCATCCAGATCCAAGTCTACATGGGTGTGCATCCATCAATCAACTCAGCACTTGAACCAAACAATCTTTGAGCTTGATTTGTATCTTGATCCATGTCTAAGAAAATTGCATCACAATTTCTGGATGGAAATGTATCACTTGGTGGTTCTGCTTGGACAGCTTGGCTGGGCATGATAATTGATGGGTGAAATGTTGAATGCAGTTAGATACAAAACTTGGATTAAACCTTGATGGTGCTGAACATCCAGAAGCATCCTCTGACATCAACTGCATATTGCTGAATGTATTCTGTGACCCTGTGATGAAGATCAGGAAGTCCATAGGTGTGTATCACATAGGCCAGCTGAGATTTGAGTCATTAGGAGAGCAAGTGATGGTAAATGCTGTGTTAGTGCTATTGGAGAGGATGCCCTTGATAAAATGATTATGTATGGGCCTGGGGGCACTAAAATGATTTTGCTTGTTGGGGGCAACACAAGAAACCCATGCCATTGTTGGGTTCATGGCATATAATTCCTCATCTTCATCAATAATGGCATTAATGAGAGCTTGCTTGTGTTGGTGAAGGAGGAGATATAGATTGAACTGCCGCATCCACTCTTCACAATCAAGGATGTGGATGATTAGCTCCCTGAAATCTTTCTGTCTGCTTGTTCTTATGAATGGTGTAGGAAGAATATATTTGCTGGGCTCTGCAAATAGTAGTGCTACCTAAGCAACAATTATTTAGGTAGATCTTCAGCATGACCTAGTCTGCTATACTTGTAGGACAAGTGTGTTCAATCCTATAGGGGTTGCTATATGGTATTAGTTTAGATAGTTAGTTATCAATAATAGAAAGATCATCTGAAGGTGTATGCTACATGTCCAAAGGGAATTTGTTGAATCCAAAAATATTGGAGTCGGGTTGGGCGTCGGACTGTTGGGAATGCGTCAGACAGTAAAGGAATGTGTCAGAAGTGTGTTGGATTGTCAGTCAAATGAGTGTCAGATGTTTTAGAATGTTTTGAAGAAAAAGAGTGGTTAGATATTTCACAATACAATCAAGTACTACTAATATCCAATGACTTCCATCCTACTACTGAGTAGGGAAAAGTAAGTAATGCAATAAGTACTAGATATTATATAGTGACTATATAGAATTTTGGAGTGCTATAGGCAAGAGTAGTAGCAATATTTTGGGTCCAAAATCCTATGTAATAGGACATGTGGTACTGCAGACTATGATAAAACATGTAATAACACTGTCTACAATGTTTAGCAAGTGAAACTGAGTAACTGCACACCTAGTGGATAGATGCAACTGGACAGGACATAGGGAGGACTGATCTGATGTGCACAAATGTCAGGTCGGGAGTTGGATTAGGATCAAATCTGCATTGGACTGTTGGAAAGTGTGTTGGGTTGGGATTGGACATGTGTTGGACTGTCAGACTTGGATCAGGGTAGTCGGAAGTGCATCAGACAAATACTGTCTGACATCAGTATCAAAATAGCTGAACATTCCAATGAAGATGAGGAATCTGAACTGTGGTGTAAGTTGGTGCTAAGCTAAGCAAACACAGCTAGACCTAGGTGTGAGTGAAATCATCTACCCAAGGGCAGCTAACTGAGTAAAGGGAAACCTCTCTTATAAAAAGAGGGACACCAAACAACTAATAGAGTAACAGGACTAATAGATGCGTGAAGCATGAGGTGAGAGTGATGCAATATACGTGGATGGATGCGCGAGTGCGAAGGGCGAGGTGCACAATGCAAAGGTAGCACAAGTGAGCGAAGGCGAAAGACTAGCAAGCAAGAGAGACAAAAGAGAGAGACAAGGCGAGACAAGTGTTAACACCCCAACTAAGGTTGGCTGATGCTAAGGCGAATGTGGACTTCTTATGCACACGACTTTAGATAGTCACTGGCAGACAACAAGTAAAATTCCCTAGTATCTAGAGACACAGAGAAAGTGGGCAGTAAATCGACCCAGTACATAAGTAATAGAGGGGTATAAGTAAAATGGCTAAGTGGCGCTAGGTGCGCAGGTCCGATGTAGCGAGCTGAGTAAGCTAAATATAGTACACAAAGTAGGTAATAGGGTCTTGGCTGCACGCATAGCACTAGGCTGAGTATTAGTGATGGAAAACAATTGGTCAAAATGGGAATATAGTGAGAAAATGCACCAATGGACATCTAAGGACATGGGGAGGATGGACGGACGAACAGGTATGCGGACGATGCGAAGGTGGACGCATGGTGCGAGTGGTTGCACACAAAATCTGCAAAATAAAATATAGTGCATTACTGTGCAAGATGTTGTAGAAACTCATTCCTGACTAGACTTGTAGATACTGTCTTTACCTTATGTTTGCTATTTTGTAGCTTACATAAGGAAGTTACCTCTTTACCAGTTTTTACCACCAGTCAGAGTCTTAGTAGTTTTCCTCTCTCTCTGAGCTTTGAGCTTAGTACAGAAACCCTTTAGAGTCAAATACTGTCTTCTAGACAACGTAGCTAGGCAGCAAGACCCAACGTTGTTCAGACTAACCATCTGAATTGTTGAACCTTCAATGTATCCTTTGGATTAGAGCTAGAGTGTGTGAGGGAAGTGGAAGAATTTGAGGGAAGTGTCTGTGGAGATGCAAGTCTCTACACTGAGTCCAGTGCCATGACCATTGTTACAACGGGCTTTTGCAATGTGTGATTAGAAGCTGTTTGCTAACATCTGCAGTGAATTGAACAAGTCTTTGAGTTTTGGTATGTAGAAATCCTTCTTGACACTGCTTTTCCCCCGACATGCTTCAGCATCCAGGATTGCCACCTTGCAATCATGGAATTCATTAAGTGATGCTTGAATTGCTTCAATGGTTGATTCTGTATGGATGGGGTTCTGCGCTTGATACATGAAGTTAATGAGAGCATGAATAGGTTGCATGAATTCAGGAGCAGCAGCACCTGAAATCATGGCAATGATGGTGCACTATATATCATGATGCTCTTGTCCAGTCATTTGTGACATGTGCAAGATCCCAGAAGAGAAGTGACACATATCAATACACTTGTGATGACTCTTGTAGCATGCATTGAGATTGTCACTTCCAAATACTTCTTTATATCACTGCAACAGATGGTCAAAGAAGAATTTGTGCAGGATGTAGAGGATTTCAGGGACCAGGAAAATAAAAACCTGTGTAAGTAGCCAGTTGCGTCAGAATGAAGATAAACACCTAGAAGGAGAAGCTTCTTTCCCTTCTTCTGGAACCGGTCAAGATTCCATGAGTCATTTGACTGGCTGAAACTGTAATAGCCCCAGAGTATGCTCTGCTGTGCGAGGATTGTGATAGTTAGCATCTCCAAATTGCTTGTGAGTGGCCAGTGTGATGGGGGAAGTGTTCTTTGACACAGAGACAATCATCAACTGTTCTGGAAGGTCTGTGATCCAAGCAACAAGAAACATAAAGAAATATTGAAGTTCATCAAAGGGATCAGGCATAAACTCGCCAACTTTTGCTGTGACTTTCAAGCTGGCAAAGACTAAGTCGACACACTTGTGCCAGACACACAACTTCAATGATAATTGGGATGTGTTTCAAACTTTGGGATTGATACATACACCACACATTGCCAAGTATGGGATGTAGCCTTCATACAAACATCAGAGTCGATGTTGCTAATAGTGAGGAAAAGAGGGTGCATTTCTAGACCGTCTGTTTGTTTTGTGACTGGTGTCTTGTCTGATGCAGCTATTATGAGCATGATAGTTGCCCCTTCTGTCAGCTGATTTTAGAATAGTTGATAGTTAAGAATATGACAATACAGAAAAGAAGCACATACCTGGGTCACAAATGATTGATCTGCTGTAAACCACTTTCTGTACTCTTGCTGCACATCCTCCCAGACATGTAGAGGGTCAAAATATATTTTGAGCAAAAATAGGGTTTCTAAAGAGGCTCTTCGCGACTTCAAAACCATCACACCATATTAGATGAATGGAAGTGGCAGTAGTATACCACTGAACTTCAAACTGCATGGTCTGCCATTTTGGCCCAGGAGGTAAAAGGTCCATCCAGGACAATAGTTCTTGAGCACTCGAGAATGAGGGCTTATCATTCACATTGAACTAATAATGTAGAGTTAGCAAGTAGTATATAGATAGATCATGTAAAATACCCAAGACAGTTTGAGAAAATGATTGATCTGTGTCTGTGTCATGGTCTCAACCAGAAATTTACTAAGTGACTACTCTCCACGATTGCGAAAGGGCCAGTACAGATTTTTTTTTTCCCTTTTTGGCTCATGTTCATCATTCTGAATTTGCTGAAATATGTTTCATCCTTCTCCATAGACATAGCTTGATAATAGATGATATTGAGTGGTCTGATTGAATTCATTCTCTGAGGTCTCATCTGTTCCAGACTGCCCATTGCAATGTCTGTGGGCTCCATGTAATGCAGGAAGCTTGGTCATGTGTCCTTTAGATCCTGATGACCAGCATGTCTCAGTTGAGTGATTTGGGTGAGAAAGCAAGTCATAGATAGATGGAAAACATTGTCAGCAGTCTGAGTTAGGGCATGTTACAGCACGATCTCCTGTGTTATCAGAAATGACTTGCTGAGGCCAAGGAATGTTGTCCACTGGAATATCATCAACATCCATGGTGGTTCAAGTGTTTTAGATTTCTCAATATTGGAATGACTGCAAAATTCCTAAGTCTTTGAAACTCCAATATTTAACCATTTGATCTGCCGAATCACATGATTCTGATATGGCTCGAAGAAGTTTTCAAATCATTTTTCACTCCTACCAATCATCATGACTAAGACCAAAAAGACTCATTGAGGCATCCGTGGACCAGAAGCTCGTGCAGTTCGGCAAGTGACCTACCTGGCTAAGCAAAATAAAAAGAAGACCAAAAAGGTCAAGGCTGCAGTAGAGCAGGGTATGCATGCATATTGATTCACTGCTGCTTCTCACATTCTACTGAACTTCAACTAAGACACCCACCACATCAATAAATTCCCCATTACTTTCTTTTAGGCCAAACCTAATGGTGCTGCTGTTTGAAAAGCCATGACCACTGATCTAGGCAAACTCACCACCATTTCAACCACTGGCAAGTTGCAGGTATCTTTCCAAGACCTCCCAGATAGTGTCAAAGTCTCTGGGGGCCTGCCACCCCACTTAATTATTTGATTTGATTGATTTATCACTGATGTGGATCAAGAGTGTCTCTGAAAGCGATGTGATGACATCTTGGCTAGCGGCGCAAAGCACCAATCTGGAAAACATGCCAACCGTTCTATAAATGATACCACCTTCCATTTTAGTATCTGGGAGATCACTAACTCTCAGCCCTACTTGATGTCCAAAACCCAGAACCAGACCCCTCAAGCCATTACTGTAATTGATGCCCTCCTAAAGCATATTGGTAACTTCATAGCTGGGAAGATTAGCAGCATCTTTGAGACTCATGCACCAGAGCAATAAGAAGTTATGCAGAGGTAAGTTTATCTCTATCTAATTCTCAATGTAATATTCTGCTGACTGGACTGGCAGGACATACCAGCAGGTTCAAACAATTCTGGCAGCTGAACTGCTTGCTCACCCCAGTTTAGACTTTTGAGGGGCATTTTTGCAGTGGCTATCAAAGAAGGAGGCTCCAGACTGGTTCATATCAAATGGCATGACAACTATGCCATTTGGGCATGCTAAGGATTATGATAACATCCTCAGAGTAAAAAACTAAGCTTCACGACTGAATCAGAATAAAACTCTTATATCTTAGAGTGTCTAGAAAATTAATAGCATATTGGGAGACCTCTCAAAATTGATTGCTAGATCTACAATATATTTTACATACTTGATTCAGCTCAGTCTCACATAGAGAGATATACAGGTCTACATTTTTTACATTTTTACTCACTGGACTTTTACATCATGTTTATAGCTACAGTTAGAAGCTATTAGCAATCTTGTTATTGTCATATTATTCAGTCCTCATCTATTGCTCATCTCATTTCATATTTTTACATTTTATGTCCTTATGCTTTCATGCTTATAGTGTACAACATTTCCACACTTTGCACACACATTGCCCCTTTGCACGGTCGCTGCATGACCTGTGGATTTGTTCACTTGCTTCCCCTTGAATTGAACATACTTATCTCTGCAAGCACAACAGCCTAGACATTGTACTTTAATCACTATATCAGTCTCTTGTGTCTCTTCCATTTATCATCATTTAATCTTGAGCTAAGTTAATTGTTCTTTACTGCAGTACTATATGTCCTATTATGTAGGATTTTGGATCCGAAAAATATTGCTACTACTTTTGCCTATAGCACTCTGAATTTCTACATAGTCACTATATAATTTCACATACCTCCTATCTACACCTTACTATCTCTTAGTAGGATGGAAGTCACTAGATATTAGTAGTACCTCACTGTATTTGCAAAACATCTATCTACTCTTTTTATCTGAAACACTTTGAACAATTCAATATTCATTTGTCTGACAATTCAACACATAATTCAACACATTTCTGACATTCCAACACATTTCCAATGTCCAATCTGACTTGAATATTTTTGGACCTAACAAATTCCCTTTGGATGAGTAGTTTTCACCTTTGGAGTATCTCAATAGCTATTCAAAACAACAAGCATATAATATCAGATGATTATACAAAGCAGCTAGAATTAGAGATTAGGCTTGAGCAAGTAAGGTTGGAATGTTTGGTTATGAAGAGAGATTTGGCTTATCAGAATTACACTGCTGAAAATTGCAACTAATTGTTTGATGTTCCGCTTTCACTTCTCTTTCCTTGCTATTACCATTTTAGCTTATGAATTCTTTACTGTATTCTAGGCTTATTCTTCATTATTGTAGGTTTAAACATTATGATGTATGCTAGAAGAATTCAATGTGTATTGGTTGAAGTCACTCTGGCTATTGTATTTTCCTTAAGTTTAAAGCAATCAGGCTGTTAACATGAAAACCACCACACTTTCCTCACCTCAATCATTCTGGGCTCTTGTATCTACTGCACATTTCTTACACCACTTATTCTAAGTCCTTAAGTAAATTCACTAAAGTATATATCTGTTATGAATCAGTGTAGTGAAATAACTTTGGTTAGGTTTTACAAAAGTATTGTCTAACTAAATATAATTAAATCTATAGCATTACCTAGTCTGCTATACTTGTGAGGTAAGTGTGTTCGATCCTATAGGGGTTGTATTAGTTTAGATAATTAGGTATCAATAAAAGAAAGATAATCTGAAGGTGAATACTATATGTCCAAAGGGAATTTTTTGGATCCGAAACTATTGGAGTTGAGTTGGGTGTTGGAGTGTGTTAAAATGTTGGAAATGTGTTGGACAGCGAAAGAATGTGTTGGAAGTGTGTTGGAATGTCAGGCAAATGAATGTCAGATATTTCAGAATGTTTTGGATTAAAAGAGTAGATAGATATTTCATAGTACAATAAAGTACTACTAATATTTAATGACTTTCATCCTACTAAAAGGTAGTAAGGAAAAGTAAGTAAATAGGTAAGAAGTCCAAGATATTATATAGTAAATATGTAGAAATTCAAAAAGCTATAGGTGAGAGTAGTAGCAATATTTCAGGTCCAAAATCCTATATAATAAGACATGTGGTACTGTGGACTCTAATAAAACATGTAATAACACTGTCTATAATGTTTAGCAAGTGAAAATAAGTAATTGCACACCTAGTAGGGACAGATGCAAATGGAAAGGACATAGGGAGGACTGGATCAATGCAATATAAGAAGTGGATTCCTGCTGGACTCAACACAATGGTGCCACCTATACAACCACATGTAGGTAGATTTTCAGCATGACCTATGCTGCTATACTTGCAAGGCAAGTACATTCAATCCTATAGGGGTAGCTGTTTGGTATTAGTTTAGATAATTAGTTATCAATGAAAGGAAGATAATTCAAAGCTAGGAAAAACTTGTCCAAAGGGAAACTGTTAAGTCTGAAATTTTCAGAGTTGGGTCAGGCGTCGGACTATGCATTGGATGATCAGGAATGTAAAGAAATGTGTTAGAAGTATGTTGGAATGTTAGTTAAATGAATGTCGAATGTTTTAGAGTGTTTTAGAGTAAAAGAGTGGATAGATATTTTACAATACAATGAAGTACTACTAGTATCTGATGGCTTCCATCCTATTACTGAGTAGGGAAAAGTAAGTAAAGTAATTGATAGGAAGTACTAGATATTATATAGTGACTATGTAGAAATTCAGAGTGCTATAGGCGAGAGTAGTAGTGATATTTCAGGTCTGAAATCCTATGTAATAGGACATGAAAATATGTAATAATGCTATATACAATGCTTAGTATCTACTAGAGAATTTCACTTGTTGTTGCAAGTTGAGATCTAAGTCTTACACTTGTTATCTGTACCCTGCTATATCACTAGCTGACCTTAGTTGGAGTGATCTTAGTTGCCTCACTTCACCTTTCCTTATTATCTCACTCTTTCGCATTTTTGCCTTCACTTGCACGCACTACCTTTGTGTCATGTATTTTGCACATTGTCTATCACATCTCATATTGCTTGTGCCTCAGGCCCCAGTAGTCCTTTTACCTTACTAGTGATTTAATGTCCCTCTTTTTACTAAAAAGAGGTTTCCTTTACTCAGACAGCTGCCCTTGGGTCAACACTTTTACTTGCACCCAGGACTCTCTATGTTTTCTTGGCTTAGCACCAGCTTTCCTCGCACTCTAGATTCCTCTTCTTCATCAGCTTTCAGATATACTTGTTTCTGTCTTAATAATTCATTTCATGCATCTTTTCATCTCTGAGCTCGTTTATCTATGTTCCATTGTACTTACTAATATGTTTCCACATGATACATACATAGCCTTGGACTATGCTTACTTATCTTTGGATATGCTACCTAAAGTATATAAACCAGTAGTACAACTTCAGAAGACCTCAGTCTGATCATTGCTATTCTCTTGTTATTTTCTTGTTACTTCCTTCATTATTTATTCATGAATATATAACTCTATTAACATTCTCACACTTGGGCTCTGGCCGACTTCTGTCTTACTTCCTGTACACCTCCAACTCTACCTTCAGGTAGTCCTACTCTGTTTGTTTCTATTCCGGACCTTATCCAGATTAGTCTGTCCTCTCTTTATACTATTTTTGAACCTAATTTGCCCTAGTAGCTCAATACTACCCTCAGGATCCACAGAGCTCTGTTACTATTTTCCTCCATTTGACATGTGCCACTTGCTACGTGTATACTAATTGCCAATTGTCATTTGCCATCTGCCAATCACCAATTGCTAATTAATGATTAGGTGAGTGACCAGCAGCCATTGACCATTGACCATTAGGCTTTATGTGTCAATATACAACATAGGTATGGGGCCTAGACTTCTAACATGGCTTAACAAATCATCATAGTACCAGTCCTGAGAATTGCATACCAATAGTTCACCACTAAATTCCATTGCACTATTTCCAAAACTCTTTAATCCTTCCATCTCTTGGTACAACTCCTTTAATGACTGCATAAGTTCTGCAGAAGTGAGAGAATGAAATTCCTTGAGTCCCTGGGTATGCTTTTTGAGCCATCACATAAAGTGAATACATCGAGGAAGTTGGATAAGGCCAGTAGGTAGGGTGAGCTTGACATGCGGATGGGGAGGCAGTGTGTTCTCATAGTAGAGTGTAGTCACATTGACCACTAAAACATTCTCATAGTGGGCGACTATCTGAGAAATATGTTCAGTGAACTGTCAGTGGAAAGGGGATAAATCTTCCAAGCAGACAATTCTGTTGAAAATGATAGGGGCACAGTGGCCATGGCACATAGAGTCATATGTCCATTCTGATTGAACTGTATCCAAGAATGGACTGGCTTTGGTGTGAATAATAGGAAAATAGTGAAGAGGGTCAGAAAAAGATTTGGTGGGGCAGTGGCAGAAAAGCATTGTTTAAATAGAAAAAAAGAGTGATAAGAGTAGCACTGTGTGTAGCGGCAGCAGGAAACTGAGGAGATGTCCTCAATTGCTAATGTACTTATATATGAAGTACACTCAGGGTCTTCAGGGATCAGCAATTACTACTATATTGAGCAAGTGTGAGAAGTCCAGCAATTGGACGCCTAACAGATATGAATTGAAAGGTGCCAGACCTTATTAATGCTGCTAGAGTTTTAAGGTTTTAAATTTGTCTTTCCCCTTCTTCTAGAATTAAAGTTCAATAACTTAAATTAATTAATGGTTCCACTATCTGCCTTTCTGCATGTAACAACCAATGAAATTGTCATATTCCATATTCCAGACGTACATCCGACAATGTTCCCATGCTTCATCCAGACCTTGGATACTAGATCCGGTCCAGTTTGGTCTGATCCGATATATGATAAGCTTCTTAATTCAATTCCTGTTCATATAATGTTAACACAGCCTATTCGGTATTCCTTGTTCCCAGTGTAAAGAGTAGATCTGAGCTGGGCTCTACTGAATGTGAGTCCCTAGTCCTGAGGGATGCGAGTATGCTTCATCCCAAGAGACAACCTAAGAACTACCTTGATAATGCAAGGAAAGTCTTATACAGTTAGAGAGTAGACAAGATATTGGAAGAAAACCTCTTTAATGCTCGTCCGTAGTTCTGAGACTACTTCCGGAGTACTGAGAAACTTGTCCGATGCGACCGGAGGTCGTCCGAGGCTGCGAAAGTGTTGTCCGAAGTAGTGCGATGCCTTCCGAGGCTTGCGAAGGCTGTCCAAAGGTCTATATATGTTGGTGTGTCGATGTGTCGGTATGTTGGTGTGTTGAATAACAGTATAAGACTTTGCGCAACGTCCAAAGTCCAGAACAACGCTAATCTATCGGGGCTCAAGAATAAACGAAGTGCGAATTTGGCAGCGGTTTAGCCAGACAATTGTTCCGAATGAACAAGGATCGATTGCGCAGTTTATGATTATACCGAGGTGACTCTACTAATTACTACTCGAAGTACGGGAAGTGAAGTGTCCTATCAGTAGCCAGCAAGCGAGATTATATCCTACTTCCGTGAGAGGCCGGAATCCGTAGGCAAAACTAGTAGCGAGATAAGCAAGTCTGAACCTATGTAATAAGCCGCAATGCGTGCTGCTTATACATATTCCGAGGCTCCCAACAGGATGCCGATGGGATTGTTATCCATGTAGCACTAAGACGTAGTCAACATATAGTTAGAATAAAGGAAAACACACCAGCGAAGTCAAAAGGACGAGGATAGGACATGGTATGGTAACTTGCGAGGTTTGGACGGGTCTCGGAACACAAGAACTGCCTGTGGAAGGTTCGGACAAGTGTGCGCGGCCTTCGGAAGGTCAAGGGAGGTCGGGGAATGGTATGAATGTAGGTATTGGATTGCCTGGTTTTGAGCCCAGCGCCACGGCCATCATTACACCGGTATCTCAGTTATACTTACTACCGGTATGCTTACTGATCTATTAACCTATGCTTCATTTTTGACTTGCATTGGTAAACTTTGCTTATGCTTCATACATAGCCTTCAGACCTTTGCTTATTGATCTTTCTGATAGTCACTTAGTATATAAACTCTTGTATATGTCCTGTAGTTCCTTAGTCTGAATATCATATTAGTCCTCGCACTAGTCTTCACACTAAGTCCTTATACTAGCTTCTTCCTTGTGAAATCTTCCTTAGGCCTAGGGAGGAATTCCCTAGGCTGGAGCTCCGCTCCTACATTCCTCCAAGTTTCCGGAAGTTCGTCTGGATCTTTCCTGTGGTCCTCCTGGACCTATTCTGCTCCGGACATTGTCCTTGCAGCCTTACCTCTGTTTGCTTCTACTCAGGACAAATCCTGAGTAGCCATTACACATATCCATATCAGGACAAAACCTCATTGTAATTTCCAGAAGTTCCTCCGGAACTTTCCCACACTCATCTGGAAGTTACTTGCACTCGTCCAGAAAGCCCTTCCGAAGTTTCCTGTGCCTTCGGACTTCCTAGGATCTTCTCCAGACATCAATCTGAAATTAAAGGCACATACTCGGGTAAGGGGCGCAGTGCACGAGCTGAAGCCAAGCTCCTCAGAATCAGTCCTACCTTTTGTGCATGGCCTTAACAGAAATAATATATAACATGTTGTACAATGTCTCCTTACAAGTTGATGGTATCTCAAATCCCATAGCGCAATTATAGTCAATAAATATCCCGATGAAGATGAGGAATCTAAACTGTGGGGAAAGTTGGTGCTAAGCTAAGCAAACACAGATAGACCCAGGCACGAGTGAAAGTGTCGTCCCAAGGGCAGCTAACTGAGTAAAGGAAACCTCTCTTTGTAAAAAAAGAGGGACACCAAACAACTAATGAAGTACTAGGGCTAAGTAACACGCGAAGTGGAAACGAATGCGATGTATGGAAGGCGAATGCACACAATGACGTGCAAGTGTGAAAGGCGAAGGTCGAGGTGCGCAATGTGAAGGTAGCATGCGCAAGCGAAGGCGAGAGACAAGCAAGCAAGAGAAGCAAGAGAAAGATGAGACAAGACGAGTGTTAACACCCCAACTAAGGTTGGGTGATGCTAAGACGGAGACCGAGAACCAAAGTGTGTGACTGTAGATAGTCACTTGCAAACAATGAGTAAAATTCTTAGTATCTAGAGACACAGAAAGTGGGCAGAAAATCAACCCCGAAAACAGAGTAAAGAGATAGTATATGTAAAGATGGCTAAGTGCCGCTAGGTGCGCAGGTCTGATGTAGCGAGCCGAGTAAGCTAAATATAGTACACGAGATAGGTAATAGGGTCTCGGCTGCGCACGTAGCACTAGGCCGAGATTTGGCGATGGAAACAATTAGTCAAAATGGGAATATAGTGAGAAAACACACCAATGGACATCTAAGGACATGGGGAGGACAGATGGACAGGTATGCGGACGATGCTAATGCAGATGCATGGTGCACGTGAAGTGCGAGTGGCTGCGCGCAGAATCTGCAAAGTAAAATATATGAAGTGCTACTGTGCAAGACGTATCCTTGGGATTAGAGCTGGAGTGTGTAGGGAATGTGGGAGAATTCGAGGGAAGTGCCTGTGGAGACGTGAGGCTCTACAGCGCAAGCGAAGGCAAAATACAAACAAGCGAGAGAGACTAAGGAGAGACGAGGTGAGACTACTAATAGCACCCTAACTAAGGTTGGCTGATGCTAAGGCAAAGGGTGGACAACTAATGCGCGAGACTTAGCTAGTCACTGCAATCAACAAGTAAAATTCCCTTGTATCTAAGGATACAGAGAAAGTGGGCGGAAAATTGACCCAGTACATAAGTAATAGAGGGGTATAAGTAAAATAACTAAGCGCTGCTAGGCATGCAGGTCCGATGCGACGAGCTGAACAGGCTATAAATAGTATGTGAGATATGTAATAGGGTCTCGGTTATGTGTGAAGCGCAGAGCCGAGTATTAGTGATGGAAAACAATTAAGCAAAATGGAAATATGATGGGAAAACACACCAATGGACTTCTGTGGACATGGGATGGACAGGCGGACAAGTGCATGAACAATGCAAGTGTAGATGTGCGAACATGCAAAATCTGCAAAATAAAACAAGTGTGCTAATGTGCTAGATGTATCCTGTGGATTAGAGCTGGAGTTTGTAGGGAAAGTGAAAGAATTCAGAGGGAAGTGTCTGTGGAGATGCGAGTCTCTACATCGGAAAAGCAGAGCATACTTTTATGTCAACCTAACTGGATTTGTCTAATTTGCGCCACCCTAGAACAGTAGGTGTTACAAGAACATCTAGACACTTGGGCCCCTACCATTTTTCTCCTAATCCTCCTTGTATCAGCCCTTGCATCATACCCTTACCCCGACCTTACCCTGGTCATCCTTGTCATCCTCGCATTCCCTTTCGCTCTCTACCTGTCGCTTCAGCAGAGCCAGTACATCTGGCCAGATCCTTTCGCTGACGAAGCATACCCATGCTCCGTTCCACCACCTGACTGATCCTGTGGACAGTCCCCTTACCCTTACCGTCTGGATGGTAACCTATGATATGATGCATGACGCATCCCCTTTGCCCTGTTTCCTTTCTTGATCTCTGACTTGGTGCGCAGTCGCACATGCCACCTATACTTAGCTCCGCAGCTGCACGATCATGCCCCTGCGTGTTTCACTTCTTATTCTGATCTTTGACTCACTTTCTTATCTGCACGTTCAGGACTCACCCATGTCTCACCTCAAACGTGCCTTCCTTTTATGGTCATACCCTTTACCATTTACTTCTCTTGGTAGTACGAGTTATCATCCACTAATACGCTTCCTATCCTCTATATAAACTCGCTACCATGTAACATATTCCCTAACTTGAATCTACTTGGTTCTTGACCTCCTACTCTCACCAGAGTGATCCTTTCTGCCTCGCCAGCAGTCTATATTCTATCTTCTTATCTGCTCTTTGCGGATAAGCCTATAGTCTCGATCTTTACTCATCGACTTTGTCGACGAGCAAAGCCCCTGTTAACTAGTCGGACTTCTGTCCTTCTAAATTAACGACGATCTTATGATTAACCTTCGGGTGTCGTAAGCCTTGGCTGATATAGCTTATTGTCTCGCACCCGCTTGACATAAGCTACTCGATTTGGACATAGGCGTCAAATCTTACTTGCCGAAGCCTCGCCAAGTAAGACCCCTAACCTTGGGCTAGCCCAAGGATGTCCTCAACTGTTGACAACACGCGCTCTGTTTGAGCGTCGCCAACAGATACCATCCAAGTCGTAACAGTAGGCCCAGAATGCAGAAGCACACCTTAGAGAAATTGAGCAGGGAGAAGTTCAGTTGTGGGTAATGTTTTTTTAGATTAGAAAACACACATTGTCCAAGCTAATGGAACATCCAGAAGAGCATTTGTTGCATGAAACACAAGCTGCTTGCTTAGTTTTATTTATACAACACATACAGTATTCACATGTAAATACATTTTCGGTGTAGAGCCTCGCGCCTCCACAGGCACTTCCCTCGAATTCTCCCACATTCCCTACACACTCCAGCTCTAATCCCAAGGATACGTCTTGCACAGTAGCACTTCATATATTTTACTTTGCAGATTCTGCGCGCAGCCACTCGCACTTCACGTGCACCATGCATCCGCATTAGCATCGTCCGCATACCTGTCCATCTGTCCTCCCCATGTCCTTAGATGTCCATTGGTGTGTTTTCTCACTATATTCCCATTTTGACTAATTGTTTCCATCGCCAAATCTCGGCCTAGTGCTACGTGCGCAGCCGAGACCCTATTACCTATCTTGTGTACTATATTTAGCTTACTCGGCTCGCTACATCAGACCTGCGCACCTAGCGGCACTTAGCCATCTTTACATATACTATCTCTTTACTCTGTTTTCGGGGTTGATTTTCTGCCCACTTTCTGTGTCTCTAGATACTAAGAATTTTACTCATTGTTTGCAAGTGACTATCTACAGTCACACACTTTGGTTCTCGGTCTCCGTCTTAGGCATCACCCAACCTTAGTTGGGGTGTTAACACTCGTCTTGTCTCATCTTTCTCTTGCTTCTCTTGCTCGCTTGTCTCTCGCCTTCGCTTGCGCATGCTACCTTCACATTGCGCACCTCAACCTTCACCTTTCACACTTGCGTGTTGTAGAAAGCTGATTCCCGCTGGGATCAGCAGAAATTGTACTACCTAGACAACAAATATTTAGGTAGATCTTTAGCACGACCTAGTCTGCTATACTTGCAGAGCAAGTGCGTTCGATCCTATAGGGGTAGCTGTTTGGTATTAGTTTTGATAGTTAGTTATCAATAGTAGGAAGCTAATCCGAAGCTAAGAACTACTTGTCCGAAGGGAAACTGTCGGGTCCAAAAATATCAGAGTCGGGTCGGGCGTCGGACTATGTGTCAGACTGTCGTGAATGCGTTGGATGATAAGGAATGTGTCGGAAGTGTGTTGGATTGTCGCTCGAATGAATGTCGGATGTGTTGGAATGTTTTGGAGAAAAAGAGCAGATAGATATTTCACAATACAATAAAGTACTACTAATATCCAATGACTTCCATCCTACTACTGAGTAGGGAAAAGTAAGTAAGTCAATAGGTAGGAAGTACTAGATATTAAATAGTGACTATGTAGAAATTTGGACTGCTATAGGCGAGAGTAGTAGCGATATTTGGGTCGAAATCCTA
>NW_024542243.1:0-34551 GCF_016758785.1 Suillus bovinus
CTATGGGTCATTACAGAGTATTTAAGTAAGTACGTAGAAATTCGGAAAACTACAGGCGAAGATAGTAGTGATATATTTCGGGTCCGATATCCTATGTAATAAGACACGAGGTACTGCGGACATGTAATAACGCGGTCCAAATGTCAGAAAACATGCACAGGAATAACTACGCACCTAGTGAGGCTAGTTTGGATGGACAGGACACGGGATGGACAAGTGCGCGTGAAGTGCGATCGGCCGATGCGATGTTCGAAGGTCTGATGTGCCGGATACGATACAGAGTGGCTCGGACATGTGTGAAAGTGCATTGGACATGTGCACATATGTTTCGGGTGTTGACGTGAGTATGGAAATACGTGGTTTTGAGCCCAACACTGCGACCATCACTACATTGGTACTGCATTGTTTTACAATTATCATTCACCTATACCCACCTGTCTATATTATATACCACCCTCGGCCTACCCGTCTAATATAATATATCCCTGGGCCCACCCGTGCATGTGATAACAAGTACCCTTGGCCGGCCCACCTGTCTATCTGATACCCACCTACCTTGACACTCAGACCACCCGTCTAAGATAATATATATCTGGGCCCACCCATGTATGTGATAACACGTACCCTCGGCCGGCCCACCCGTCTAATATAGTATATATCTGGGCCCACTCGTGTATGTGATGACAAGTACCCTCGGCATACCTGTCTCTCTGATACCCACCTACCTTGGTACACCCATCTACATAATATCCAACTACCTCAGCCCATCCATCTATAGAATATTCATGTCCATTGGCCCACCCATCTACTCTACATATTCCACACATGGGCCCACCTGCCTCCATCGGAAATAATATCCCTCCTGGCCCATCCGTCAACATCGAGGATATACATCACATCGGCCGATCATCTGCTGGCCCATCTTATATGGGATATTATGTAGGTCGGGTGACCCGTATAATACGGAAATATGTCACTGTAATATGTGATCACGCTCCGCCACCTGAACACATCATGTGTTCATTAGACATCACATTCCAAACACAACACAATCTTCATCGCTCTCAGCCATCATGTGCCCTCCCCACCAACTGGACACATTGGCCAATCGCATGCCCAACCCCAGTCCTGCGTCACTGAGCCAACAGGGCCCAACAGAACACAACAGCAGCATACACGCTCAGCCAGTTCCCAGAAATGGTCTCCTCCCACCTTGCCAGAAACCAGACCCAACAAAAAGAGCAGAACCATTCGAGACCCCAGTGTCACACTATCCTGCTGCACTGTCTGCCTTGGTTGTAGTCCCCACTGCATCACTGATTGCACCGCCGCCCTTACCCTGGGACGGCAAGCACAGCACCGTCTCCAAGCACATCAACAAGGGCCTCTGGACTAAAGATGGCAAACAACTATCTACATACAAAGACCAGTTCAACTCCTGCATATACAAAGAGTTACAAGCATCCTATTACTTAGGACCTTTTCAAACATCACCACTCTCTATCATTCTGAAACCGGGCAAACCAGGAAAATTTAGACTCATTCAAAATTTCTCATTCCTGCACTCTATTGATCAGCTCTTTCCCAACCCTTCTATTAATTCTTACATTAATTCTAGCAATTTCCCCACTACCTGGGGAAAATTTTCCATTATTTATTTATTAATCTCGAGACTGCCTCCAGGATCAGAAGCAGTGACACGAGATGTCGCCAAGCCATATTACACCCTCCCCCTACACCCCTCGCAATGGCCCGCAGTGGTTGTCAGAACTTCAAACACCGAATTCTGCATAGATACTTGCACAGCCTTTGGTGCCACCCCGTCAGCAGGAGCCTACAGTCATGTAG
This sequence comes from Suillus bovinus, assembly GCF_016758785.1. NCBI lineage: Eukaryota > Fungi > Basidiomycota > Agaricomycetes > Boletales > Suillaceae > Suillus > Suillus bovinus. The sequence continues at coordinate 1,849 of NW_024542243.1, forward strand.
CTGATGCAGGCGCTGAGATTTTTCAGCACCACGGCCTGGGACCCTTAGATAAATGGGTCAACAACCATATTTTCTTTAGAATACAAAAGAATTCCTGAAAGCTTACAATAAATGTCGCGCTCAGTGGCATGTAGACCTGGCCGAGAACCACTTAGAGATCGGTCTAATGACTTGCTCAGATCCGAGCACAACTCCCTATTTAGTTACAACCTTCAGGATGTTGACAATCTAGGCATTCTCTGGCAACCGAACAAAGATCAACTGTTCACTACTCAAACCATTTATATTGGGTTTACATAGAACCTGCTGCTATGCGTAGTTTCCTTAAGTGAGAGCAAAGTTGACAAGTACTTACTAGCTATTCACACTTAGAGAAAGAGACCCACACATGTACTACAAGAAGCCCTACAACTCTATGACAAGTTGATGCATGCCTGCACTGCTGCCATAAGGGGCAGAGCATATTTAACCAGCCTCGAGTGCACAATCGGCATTTGCCGTGGGAAACTGCACATGCCACATCAGTCCCGATAAGGAAGTTGAAAGCGACCTGAACTGGTGGATTGATGCCCTACAGTCCGGTAGCATCTCCTGACCAATATATCCATCCACACAATTCTCTATCCTCCTTGCATTCTCAGATGCAAGCTCCAGCATCGGCATTGGAATCACCATAGGAGATTGTTGGCGCGCATGGAGACTGATACCCAGTTGGAAAACTGCCAACAATGTATCCAGAGACATTAGATGGGCTGAAGCTGTTGGTTTCGAACTCCTGGTGCGTACACTTGCCTCTATCCCTGGCATTAGTGACTGTGTCATCATCTAGGGCGACAACATGGGAGTCGTCGAGGGCTGGTGGAAAGGTTGCCACCAGAACAGAGCCATCAATGAAGTCTTCAAACACATCCACAACTTCACCATCTCTCTACCAAGATGTTTTGAAATCCATACAGAATACGTCAAAAGTGGTGCAAACCCTGCCGACGGTCCATTGAGAGGAAAGCTCGGACCAGAGCACCTTCTACTACCCAAGCTCCATATTCCCCATCAACTCCAAAACCTCATTGTTGACACCACACTCCCTCTCATACCCACAGAACTCCGCCTCTTCCACAGTGGGAAGTACCCTGCTCCTGCTACTAAGCTCATCAATTGCACCCTCCTCCAACAAGAAGCCACCAAACAAGCCAGAGCAACCCACAGAGAAGAAGACCAGATCATCATCGACGCCATCACAGAATAGTGCAGCTACCTACCACTCTCACTTCAGCGCCCCATTACCACCTTTGCTCCAACCAGCCTCACCCCTCTCCCTTCCCCCCTGAGACCCCACTGCCTAGCACACGAGAGGCTCTGCAAATGGATACTGGCAGGGCCTAGCACTCGTCTTGCACCCACCAACACACCAGGAGTAGCCATTTCAGAACAGCAGGTAGACCACATTCTCGAGGTCATGGGATCCTCCTGGGTCCCATCCACCAAAGAGACATATGGAGCCAGCCTCCTAGTATTTCACGTCTATTGCAACTCCCTCAAAACACCCAAAGAACAATGTTGCCCCATTTCTCCCACTCTACTCCTCGCATTCCTCTCCAGCTACACAGAGTCATACTCAGGTACAGCTCTCGCCAATTACACTGCCAGCTTGAAGGCCTGGCATCTGCTACACAGTCGCCCTTGGATCATCAATGCGAAGGAACTTAAAGCTATCCTAGATAGAGCATCAGTGCTAGCCCCAGCATCCTCCAAACATGCTAAACAAGAGCCATTCACTGTCCACATCCTCTCTATCATTCACACATTCATCAACCCTAGTGACCACCACGACACCGCAATATTCACCTGCATAATGACCACATTCTACATGATAGCAAGACTCAGAGAGTTCACTGTGCCCATAATCAAGTCCTTCAATCCCACCAAGCACATCTCAAGACTGGAACCTCTCTAACACCACAGACCGCAACGGTCTCCCGTTACCAAGTTCCACATCCTGAGCACCAAAGCATCCATGCTCAGTGGAGAAGACACCTTTTGGGCAGCCCAAGAAGGGCCCTCAGACCCCATAGCAGTGCTAGAGAACTATCTGTGGATCAACCCTGCCAAAGACAATGCTCACCTTTTTGCCTAGAAGCATCCTAAAGGTATGAGGCCTCTATCAAAGAGAGAAGTAATGAAAAGACTTGCAACCATCGCTCAAACAGCCAACCTACCGGACCTCAAAGGTCACAGTCTTCAGATCGGCGGAACACTTGAATACCTGTTGAGGGGAATTCTGTTTGATATAGTAAAGTCAATGGGCAGGTGGTCTAGTGATACATTCACTATCTATTTAAGAAATCATGCAGTCGTCATCACACCTTACGTCCAAGCACTATCCCTAGTGCTCAAACCTTTCTCATGCCAAATGTTGCCTCTAGTGTGCTGAGAGTTTTTCAGGTGAGTATAGCTCCTAACATCATGGGTGTCAAGCTTTGCTGTCAGTGTCGCTACTCTCCTACAATTATGGGATCACAGCTCACCTTGAAACCCTTAGGTTCAGACACATACACCAGGCCAAAAAGCCCCTTGGGCTTTTACCCAAACACTCCCCTACCAATCCTTCATAATCATTAGAATCTCCATGTATATACATACTCATGCCAAATACATTTCGATTCTATCCATCACCCCAGACAGCCGCCATATAATAAAAGCATAGAATGGGAGTTGTGGCAACCTTGATCATTTCAATGTGTGTTGCTGTCACAACCCAATAACGAATTAACGCTGGGTGGAGACTAGGACTCAGACTAAGGTTATCACAACAAATGGAAAGAGGAGCAGGTACATCTTGGATTGCTACGGTGTAGATACAAGAGGTTTGAACTAAAGAACTATCGACCAAGACATGCTACCTATATACAACTATTGAGACGGAGATTGAAACTGAGTTGTAACTACTAGCCAATCATAAAATAGGAAAGAGAATTGTACCATAGAACATTCGTAGAATATTAAAGAAGTATCACATGACCATATCTTATCTTATCGTATCTTATCTAATCTAATCACAATCAAAGAATTTGTCTTCTTCATCAGTCACATCGAAGACACGTGTTGTGGGCGCTAAGGGAATCTCTGAACTGGTAGACGCTTTCGGGATAGGGTTAGGGTTTGTCTTAGGCGCTGTGTATTGGCGCTTAGGAAGATTTAAGAAAGAATAATGGTTTGTTAAGGGTACTCGTGACAGTTGCCAAGAATGCGACAAGTACCTTAACACGGAGGTCAAAGATAGACCAGTTTTGTTGACAGCATGTTCTGAACTCCTAGTACAAGGAGGGTTCTGGTTCAAGGGTACCACTAGATGAGCGCAATGGCTTTGATCTAGGTTCAGAGGCGAGTACTTGACAGCAACTTCTACATATTCTATAGGTGAGCAGTTTTAGTGCTTCTACCTATCAAGGGTTCAGACTAAGACAGTGAGTGACTGTCTTAGAGATCAAGTATCAGACTATAAGGGTGGAGACCTTATAGAACAGGATTCAAGGGGAAAACCCAGTAGATTAAGTTAAGGAATACTACTGATGTACATGGGGTTTATATAGGTAACAGGAAGTGGAGCAGTCATGTCAAGAAAGGTAACAAAGATAGGGAAATAGCACAACCTATCAAAGTAAAAAGATAGAGATGAAACAATCATGCTGTGCATGATGATAGTAGTCAGGATACAATCAAAAAGAAGAGAAGTGCAGAGAGCCCACTTGATAAGAGAATGGCCAAGTCTAGATGGGTCTAGAGTTGGTACTAGTGCTACAGGAAGAGGAAAATAAGTAAGGGTTAAATGTTATTGTAACATTACCCTGGTGTAACCGTTGAAGTCTCTTCCATATCAGTGATGCTGCTGGGTTGACAACAGTATTCTTCATCGGCTTGTTTGCATTCTTGCTCATGGAATGCTCGTTGGTCTGCCTCCCAGTTCCTGAAGGCTTTGTAAAATCATTTTTCTGTATAAACAACAGGGAGTGGATGAATTCCCTTGAGGTCTCTGCAATAGACCAAAAGATGTCCAGGTGTGAGGACATGGCAAACTACACATTCGTAGTTGGGGCAGTTTGTGTGATGATGCCCAAGTTCATTACAGATGCATCAAATAACATTGTCAAAGGATGGTTTCTTGGAGACAGAAGGGGGCGAGGGAAAAGTAAGGTCTATGAAAGTCAACGCCAAAGCCATTAGACAGCACTCCTTGGGTGACTAGAGCAAGGGGAAGGAAGTGATGAACTTATTCCACACTGTCTCCCCTTATGTACATATTAATATCATGCAATGGTAAGTAGATTATTGGTGCGCCGGACTCGAAACATGGACCCGGTAATCAATACTCGAGCCTTGGTAGTCCTCGGATAGTGAATAAATCGGAAATGGGAGTTCAATACATCCATAATTAAGTAGTTTACATGACGTGAGTGGGTTCATAAAATTCAGAAGTTCACAGGTAATTTGTCTACTAACAGAAATTGTGTAATTTACATTTGAATTTGATCTTCAAACTTAAGAATGAGGGAATCTAATACCTTGAGCATTTTGGAAGTCAAATGTTCAGCTCTTTGCAGCCTCCGGAGGTCTTCATCAGCTCTTCTGAGTTTATCAGATGTTTCTGCCCAGGCAGTTCAGAATGGTCTCTCAGCCTCAAGTAGTTGTTGGATGGATGGGTCGGGAATATGTCCGTGTCGCTGTTTGTAATCCCGGACCCAATCTTGAATGGATTGAACTAAGAGACAAATTAGCAGAAAGATAAATGATTATATCAGATACTCACTGCCTGTGTGATTGTAAGACTCGAATGGCTGGAACTCCTGGACCATGGCAAGCAATTCTTCATAGGTGACATCTGGGTGTGGCAAATCACGTTCAGGAGATTTTACAATCGCTTGGGAGATGAATTAAGTAAGGAAACCTGGATGGTATGGAGAAACCTACATGCCCTGGATACTACTGGCGCACCTGAGACCTCACTATCCGAATCAGCACACTCCTGCTTCACCCCACAGTCGATCAGATCATCTTCAGGCCCTAAGTATATGTCTGGGTGAATGGGGAAACCCAGTTGATTAGGTTGGGCCGGAAGAGATTTATCTGTAAGGGTTTAGTGAACAAAGATGGTGAGATCTTTTGATTGACAGACCAGGGAATTCTGGCATAAAATCTTTATCAGGCCCAAGGTACAGGTCTGGGTGGATGGGTACATCCGGGTGATAAGGTTGGGCCAGAGGTGATGGATCTGTCAGGCTTTAGTAACCAGGGATGGCTGGACTTTTCATTTCATTGAGCCAGAGGTGAATGATCTGTGAGATTTGAGTGAACATTGATGATTAGATTGTCATCATATCAATTGATAAACTTACCGGAAATTGGAGAAAAGACTTCTGGACCATTGGATGACACAGAACATGATTCTGGGTCATCAGCTGGCCCAAGATATAATTGATCTGAGGATGTCCAGTAAATTGATAAGGTATGATGGATGTTGAACATACCTGTTGACATCTGGGACACAGTTGATTCATCCACATCCATTGAGTTATATTCAGTGACCGGAGGGTCATTGAATCTAACTGTAGCAGGGGAGTTCATGTTCTGAGGAACTGATCAACTGATTCACTGATTATTGATAACTTCGAAGTTGAACACAAGACATCAGCAATTGCTGAAAGTTGAACCACAACCAAACAAGGACAAACAATCAATGAAATTTTACATTGTTAATCACTGATCTTGTTTTTACTGAAACATCATCCTTGTGATAACTGATTTCAACCTGAATACAACTTGATTTCTACCTGATCTCAACACTTTCAACACTTTCAATTGAAATACCATGTCTACTCCAGTTAACACCTCTTTGATCAGCCTCAAGGAAATCACTGCCAAGATCATGGCCATCATCACTGGCGCTTGGCAGCTTCCTCCGGGCCACAGCCACTTTTCTCTGACAACCCAGGTCGGTACACTTGTGGTATGTAGCATTGTCATATTTTCTCCCCTTCATTTTTTTCATCATCCAGGTAGGCTGATGCAGTCCGGCACTATGGGAGTGGTCTCTACCTTCCAGGTCTCGTGTGTTCATGCTCGAGGGAGTTAATTCGAGTTCAGGGCATGACTCCTCAGGTCTGGCCCAACTGGCACAGCATCAGGTACCATGATACCCTGTTTGTTGACGCACCCCTGGCGCAGCAAGGTTCTTGCCTGGGAGGAGTTAGGTGATCACACCTTAAATCTCCTGGTTGTGGCCGGTCCTTCAATAGGTCCAATTCCTGTGGATCTTCCACCCTCGCCTGTCATCGCTGGGCCTTCTACCAACCCTGCCTCCGAGTCTCAGGAGAAGGGAAAAGGTAAGGCAGTTGTCCCAGACCCAGAACTGGAAGTGGAAGGGAGTCAGAAGAGGAAGTTTCCCATGATTCCGGCACTTCCCTCCCAACCCCTGAAGTCCGCTATGAAGACTTGGAAGCAGGCAAAGACAGCTGGCCTTGGCAAGTACAAGGTGTTTGTTGAGTCAGAAGATGAGGAGGACTCAGTCACTCAGGTATGTCCTCTGGTTCATTGTTTCATTGTCTTACTCATTTTGTAGCTGATTTCACATGGAGTGCTGGAGGTCGTCCTCCCCCGGCTCTCCCCAGATGTTGCAAGGACATCCGGATCACCTCAGTCACCCTGGAGCCCAAAGAAGAAACCCTTTGGGCCTGCTACAGTAAGTCGCACTTTTGCATCTGGCACTCGGGTGGGTCCTTACAATGTGCCAGGCAATTGCTGGCAAATGTCCAGAGGTCATTGAGCCCCCTTAGGCAACTCCTGAACCTCCAGTAGAGGCGCCCCCAGTCATCAATGCAGGTGATATACTCATTCCTGGACCCGTAAGTACACTATTGAGACTTGGTGTGTCTATGAACTGACGGATCACACAGAACAACCCTTGCCAGGCTTGCCACAAGATGGAATGGCCCTGTGCAACTCGGTTTGACAAGAGGACCGGCGCCCTGTGCATGTCCTGTGTCTACTGCACCACCAAGAAGATCAAGTGCATCTCCGTGAGTATGGGAACCCCACCGAAATGTGTTTGAGGTCAATCCGTCACCCGGACCACCAGGAGGACCAGATCCAGGACCCCTTCCAAAGCTCCCTCCAAAGCTCCGGCCACCTCGCAATCCACTGGCTGGACGCAGAGTCAATCTTGGGTCTCTTCCATTACTCCTGGTCCATCTCATGCCCAAACACCAAAGGCACAAACATGGGGTCACAGCAAGACTGTCACTGCTGCCAAGGAACCTACACCTGCACCAGCTTGTAAGTAACCCGAATTTTCTATGTCCATCTGACATAATATTCCACCTGTAGCAGTCCCATCTTCGACTTCCGTAGTTCCTTGTTCAGCACTCAATGTGCCAATGCCAGATTTGCATGCCATGGCAATGGCGATTCGGGAGGGTGCAGCTCAAATCACCGCTCTTGAGGAGCATCTTGTTGAGCAGGATGCTAAGATTGACACCCTGCAATGCCTTCATGAAGGCCTTCAATGTGAAATCATCCTCTGGCACCCAACATTTCCACTTCCAGATGCCCAAGGTGATGCAACATCATTTTTGCTTGATCAACCTGTCCCTCCGGCCATGTCAACCCCTGCATCTGCACTTCCTCCTCTCATTGACCTGTCTATGAAAGGGATGGAGCCCAACCCCCCCAACCTCCAGGATGAGTCTGCCATCAATGGACTCATATTTGAGCTCAACCAAATCCATCCTGAGGTTTCACAGATGCTCAGCAAAATTGTGAAACTGGATGATCTGGGAAATCTTTTCCCAGAGTATGGTTCAGTTGAAGATATGGATGTTCAAGTGAAGGGTGAACCTTCTGGTGAGGATGTTGACATGACTACATAATTAAATAGTCATAGATGTATATGCAATCTTTTCAATCAATATTATCTTTGTTATCAGTGACTTATCGATTCACCAAGTGCCGAGACCCGAGACCCGAATGCCAAGTGCCGAGGCCTAAATCCAAAACACGAAATGAGTGGAAACCCACATTTCACAAAATTGTTGACATGGAAATGTTAGATTGTCTTCAACAGTTTGCCAGATGTCATTTTCCGATCCCCAAGCCCAAAACATGAAACCCGGAAAACCCGTAATGAGTTCTACAGGTTTTCCAGGTTTCGGGCTCATGGATCAGAAAATGACATCTGGCAAGCTGTTGAAGACAATCTAACATTTCCATGTCAACAATTTTGCGAAATGTGGGTTTCCACTCGTTTCGTGTTTCAGATTTCAGGCCTCAGCACTTGGCATTCGGGTCTTGGGTCTCGGCACTCGGTGAATCGATAAGTCACTGATAATTTTCATGGTTTTGTGATGGGACCTCTGTGAAATCTGTAAGAAATACCATATGGTGTATTGTGTCCAGTGTTGTGTTTTGAGCCTTGGGTTTCGGGCATGGGCACTTGGCACTTGGTACTCGGTGATTCAACCATTGAGTTTCGGATTTTGGTGTTCTGGGAGTAACACTTTCATGTCAACAATTTTGCAACATTCAGTCTTCCACTCATTTCGAGTTGCGGGTTTCAGGCCTTGGGTCTCGGCACTTGGTGAATTGATAAGTCAATGATGAATTCCAGGGTTTTAGGATCAGCATGCGGTAAATTTTGTAAGAAATTCCATATTGTGTATTGCTTCCAGTCTTGGGTTTTGCGGCTTGAGTTTCAGGCTTCAGGCTTCGGCACTTGGCACTAGATGATTCAATCAGTCAGTGGTAACACTTTCGGTTTTGCAGTTTGGCTCTTGGCACTCAGTAATATGTCTCAGGACATCAATATTTCACACATTCTTGCGAGTATCCAGTTTCCAGTCTGGAGCTTCCAGTCATCGGGCGTCCAGAATTCGAGACAGTGATTTCTCATGGAAAAATTGATGTTGTACCATGGGATTTGATTTTTGGGCGTCAGGACTCAGCAATCCATGCATGTCAGACAAGTGCTTTATATATCTATATAGTAAACCAATACCTTGACCTATACGTCTACACAATATCTCCCTACCTTGGCCCACCCGTCTATGTGATATATTACCTCGTCAGCCAACCAGTCTATATCATAAATAATTTCCTGCACTCTCAGCCCACCCATCAATATAATAAATGTTTTATTGCTTGCTTGGCCCACCCATCTGTACAATTCACAATGACCTCAGCCCACCCATCTATATAATAAATATTCCACCGCTTTCTCGGCCCACCCATCTACAAAATTATTCCTGTATGTCGGCCCACCCATCTATACAATGTACCTTTACATTGGCCCACCGGTCTACAAAATGATTCCTATACATCGACCCACCCATCTATATAATAATAATTGCTTCTCATCTCCCTTCAGCCTAGCTGTCTATAATATACATGTCCATCCTACTGTACATATTCCCCGGATGGGCCCACCCATCTCCATTGATAAAAAATATTCATCCTGGCCCATCCGACATCATCAAGCATATATATAACATTGGCATAGATGGGCCCACCTGTCTCCATCGGAAATAATATTTCCCCCAGCCCATCCGTCAACATTGGGGATATACATCACATCGGCCCATAGTCCGCTGGCCCATCTTATACGGGATATTATGTAGGTCAGGTGACCCATATAATACAGAATTTGTCACTGAAGGGGCTCGGATACAATGGAGAAGTTTTTATCAAGGACAAAGGTTTCTTCAAGTGAGGTGCGGATGGGAGCAGTGTTCATGTTTATGAATGTAGATATGTATAAAGACTGATGATGTTCAGGTGAGTTTCATCTTCTTCTTATATGCTTGAAGAAGCATCTGGGAATTTTTGAAATATGATTCTCTGAGCCATTCATTGCTAGCAGAAGAATATCCTTTCCAGGATACAAGATAGCGGCGGTGTGCTGCTGTTCCTTTGTGTGAGAGAATGGCTTCGACTTCATACTCCTCAACCCCATTGATGATGTCAGGTGAGGGTTCAATAAAATTTGGGCCATGTATCTCTGTCTCTTGATAGGATGATAATTCAGATGCATGGAATGTGGGGTGAACTTTCCATTGTTCTGGGAGTTGGAGTGTGAAAGTGATGGGACATAGCACCTTGGTAATGGTAAAGGGACTGTGACATTTCGGTGCAAGTTTCTTTGATGGCAAATGCATCAGCAGGTGCTCAGCTGATAACCAAACCTTTAGTGTCCTGTAAATTTGGTGCATGCTAATTTACAGGTGCTAATTAACACTAATCTACTGTGTAAATTTGGGAGGCCCGAAACATGCTGTTAATTTGGGTTAATTTGCTTGAGGTGTTGTATCGGCTGATTTGCTTGATGTCACATCGTCACCTGCCAGAATGAGATTTTTAACTTATTGAGAGTCCGAGACAAGCCAACATTGAACACCTGCCAATGCTCATGGACGCCAACTCAGAACAACACAACAAACTTAACTTACTTGCACTTTACCTCAAAAATTCCCCAGACCATATACCATTGGTCCCTACATCAGCCACAGCATATGGCTTTGACTTTTACATTGCTGATGATGAAGATGTCTCGGACATGGGTGAGATCGGTGCTCTGAATCAGGAATTTGAAATATGACTGGGTCAGCGCAATAATGGGCCAATCATCTTCAAAAAGCGAGGTGCAGGTCTTGAGGGTGTTGTTGATGTGCTGAAGTCATATCTTGAGAAACACGAGCATTAAAATGAGGTTGTATTACTTCATAAATGGCTGGATGATCTCATTACAGCTGCAGAGCATGCATACATGTCTGCGAAGGTCTCAGTAAGTGATCATGAGATAGGCACAAATCAAACAAACTGCCACTCATAACGAAATGTAGTTGCCTCAGCCAGCAGATTCTGTGATAGATGACTCCAGTGGTCACAGCGTGAAGATGCCATCAAACTCCAAAAGTCTGCCAAGCTGGATAGCAAGATACTTGCTAATCATGAGGATCCTCACTATGTGGACTTGTCAGACCCCAAAGATACTCGGTGTAGAGCCTCGCTGTAGAAAGCAAATCTCTGCTGTGCTCAGCAGAAATTGTACTACCTAGTCAACAATGTTTAGGTAGATCTAAGCACGACCTATGCTGCTATACTTGGAGAGCAAGTGCAGTTCGATCCTAAAGGGATTGCTAATTAGTATCAGTAGTAAAAATGTGTCAGTAATGCAAATAACAAAATGTCCGATAATGCAAAACAATGTCTGAAGGTACTTATCCAATGTCCGAAGCCAAAGTGCGATGTCCGAGATTTCAGACTTTCGGACTTCACAATAATGAGTTGGAACTTTATAACGAGTGTTGGATTGCGAGCGGTATGCGCGAGTATAACGAGTGACGGAGTATGACGGTGAACAAATGATAATATTTTGCAATGCAACTAAGAACTACGGGAATATTCTGGGTGATCCGCAGAGTCGGGAAATGGCTCCTGACTACTGGATGATGATAGCTATGGGTCACTACAGAGTATTTAAGTAAGTACATAGAAATTCGGAGTACTACAGGCGAAGATAGTAGCGATATATTTTGGGTCCAATGTCCTATGTAATAAGACACGAGGTGCTGTGGACATGTAATAACACGGTCTGAATGTCAGAAAACATGCACAGGAATAACTACGCACCTAGTGAGGCTAGTTCGGATGGACAAGACACAGGATGGACAAGTGCGCGCGAAGTGCGATCGGCCAATGCGATGTCCGAAGGTCCGATGTGCCGGATCCGATACAGAGTGGCTTGGACATGTGCGCATATGTTTTGGGTGTTGACGTGAGTATGAAAATACGTGGTTTCAAGCCCAACACTGCGACCATCGCTACATCACGTCTTTACAGGCACTTCCCTCAAATTCTCCCACTTTCCCTACACACTCCAGCTCTAATCCAAAGGATATGTCTTGTGCAGTAGCACTCTCTATACGCACACCGCGTGTCTGCCTTCGCATCGTCTGCATTGGTGAATATGCGATCATGAAGTACCTTGTCTGTTGTGGAGTTCCACCGACAGTTGTCGATTCATAAGAGTGGAAAGAGTTAATGGCCGTTCTAAACCCAAACTTCATTTCTCCCTGCTCGGCAACCATTACCTCACATCTGATAGTCAACAAGGCTGCTAAAATTAGCATTGCTATTGAACAATACCTTGGTGCATTGCAGAACTTGACAATCACATACGATGGAGGCAAAATAAGATGTCCAAAGTCTTTCTACTCTATCCATGTCACAACCGCAGATCGAAGATGCTTTTGCATGGCATTGGATGACGGTTCTTGGCTATCACACTTAGTGAGTTTCTTTGTCGAGGCACTTGAACATGTAAGTATTTCCAAGTCAATTTGGCACGCATATACTAACCCTACTTTTAGGTTATCAAGAACATAGGCCCATGGAACTTCTGTGCAGCAACATCAGACAATACCGGTAACATGAAGAAGGCTCGGAGGCTACTTTCTGAGTGTTACCCACACATCATCAATCTTCAAGATGCGTGTCATCTCCTTAATTTGGCCATGAAGGATATCTGCTTGTTACCTGAGTTTGAAGATGTGAGTGGGCATCATTTTCGTCTTGTAATGTCTTGTAAGTCTCTTCATCTACTATCTAGGTCATCCAACAGGTCCGAACAATATTGGCACATATGAGTCGCTCAAGCTACACAATGGAGCATTATGATCACAAACAAGGTGATCTTGGAATCTCTTGTGGGCTGGAAGCCATTTGTGACACTCGCTTTGGCACTATTTACTGGGCAGCACTATCAATCCAACATGGATTACCGGCATTTCAGGCTATCGTTGAAGATACTGATCTTGGTATTGACATAGCAGTAAGTGGTTCCTTCGTTATCAGCTGCTCAACATAATGATAATCTCATTCCTTAGTCTCCTAATGATCTTTTCATTCCAGGAGGTGCAAAATTGAACTTCGAACTGGAGCTCTACAAGCTTCTTGCTATTATCAGGCCTTGGACAACAGGCACGAGATGCCTAGAGGGTGCACACATCACACCTGACCAAGTTTACTTTGTATTTCTTGGCATGAGTCAGCTGAAGGCTTATTTCCATGCTGAAGATTTGTTCAACCGCAAGATGCGCTCAAATGAAAGCCCATGTGATTACTGGCAAGCACTCCTGAAATCAGGAGATGAACTTGCTGATGTACTTCCAGTAAGTATGTTTTGCCTGCTTTCATTTGTCGCTGACTATATCCATGTAGATTATTGCAATCAAAATGTTCTCTGCAGTTCCAATTTCTATGGCAGACGAACACACTATGTCCACTATCACATGATTAAACTCTCCTTGCCATGCTAATCAGAATCTCGGGACACTTCAAGATCATATAAAAATTTGAAAGTGGCATCGTTATAAGCCTGAGGTATGTGCCAATGTTTGGTCTTTTCGAGAGCACCAACCTCAAATCACACCTTTTACTATATAGATTTCAAATGTCACCAAAAAATCACTTGTTTGATGGCAGGACATGAATGAAACTATTTTCTGCAAACATACAGCCTCAGATATGGATATGTCTAGAAACCTTCCACTCCCTGGACACCATCCACCTCAGCCAAGACCCTCCCACTGCAATCCATCCAATGATGCTGGTGATCCTAAGTTTCCTGATAATGGTGCTGAGTGGCTGAACAACGAGCGAGGACTGCCGAGAGAGTTTGAAAAGGTTAACGGCTCACACTTCTTGCTTGCGGGGGCAAATGCACATATCGAGTTGGGCTCTCCCTATCTCCAAGACTTTCTGGACAAAACACCTTGAAATGTGAATCCACTCGTCAAAGCATCAACAACATTGTCCCTTGTTGTATCGTCATCATTAGAGGCACTTCCTGATTCAAAAGCTTGGGATGCATGGCCATAGAACCATATTTACGATAATTAACCGTTAAATTTGTCAAATTTACAAGTAAATTAGCGCTAATTAGCTCACTTGCAAATTTACACAAATTTACAGAGGTTAATTTGACCTTGGATGGCACCTCTGCAAATTAGCAGCATTAATTTGGCCTCAGACGAAATTAACAGGACACTACAAACCTTGTTTCCAATCTTTCAAGGTACATATTTCTTCCTGTGTGATCTTTCTGCCATTCATTGCATAGCGATATTGTGGCAAGATACTGCTTCTTCTCTTATCCTTTGGAGGTTGGTGATGTGGTCCTTGGCTGCCAGGATATCAGATGGTGGAAAGGCATAAGGGATGCCTCTAGGCTCATAGCCTATCATAAGGACAAATGGGGATGCATTCCTTACATCATGCTTTTGGTGGTTGTGCACAAATTCTGCCATTGGTAGATGCTTTACCCATGTTTCAGCATTTGATCAGCAATAGATCTGGAGGTAGGTTTCAAGTGCTTGATTCAATCACTCTGTCTGACCATTGGTCTGAGGCTAATAAGTGGTGGAAAGTGCAACTTCATAATCCAATAATCTTCCAAGTTCTTTGGAGAACTTTGATGCAAATTGTGGTCCTTGATCTGAGATGAGTTTGTCATGGAGTCTGAAACACCATGTCTGAGGTGCAGGAATCTCAGTGCAGTCAACGTTGAAAATCAGTTGATGCCCTTCAACTGGGTCCCAGGAAAAGACCGTGAGTATCTCTATCTGCAGAAATTAATTGCTAGTGGTGATCACAATATTAATACAGGAGTGCAACTGACCCATTAGTACACTATGGCCGTCATTTTGGGCAAACAATCCATGCTCTTTGCAACTTTCAAGCTCTTCTTATGAATGGAATCTTACGGATGGGAGAATTGGCTGAGATCCCAGAGGAAAACTTTACATGAACATCAATCAGAGTTTTCATCATGAACGGACAGGTGCCTTGCTTTGTCTGGCTGGCCTCGACTGGTCTAATACAGAGTGGGTATCTCACTTGTCTGTTTCCTCAATGTACATACTAATGAAATACAGGACAAAAACTAAGCTACAAAGTGGCGAGATCATCATGACCAGAGACCAGTGGCCATTGTTTCTGTATGCTGACTATCATGACGACCCCGAGGATCTATGGAATGGTCTGTTTTGAAGTGCCTTATTAGTTTCTGTATCATACCAAACTTCACAACATTTTTTTTTTCATTCTAACTAAAGTTACAGGCATATAAACACATTTTCACATCCTCCAGCTCCGTGGATAAAGAACCAAAGGCCACTCATTCAGGTAATCCTTGGATTCATGGGATGACCCGAGTTACTCTACCCTCCATTGCATACATTGCAACACAGGTGTGTCTATGTTCGAATCTGTACATTTATACTGAGTGAGTATATATTCCAGGTCCATTTTTCACTCACCTCATCTCCTGTGTTCTTGCATATGGACACAGTCACTGACTCGGAAAGGTTCTACAACTCCGTTTTGGAAGTGTTTGAGGACCTGGATGAGAAACAAGAGATAGATGACCTAGTTGTCTGGTGGAATAGGTAATTGATAACTCATCATATATTTATTCTGATGGTCCTCATTTTTTCAGGCAAATTTTCCCTTTGTACTTGAGTACCCAGCGTCCTCTCATGAAGAACAGTGTGCTGGCAAGGATTCAGAAGAAGCAAGCACGAATGAAAGAGTCAGTTTCAGTCCCTGATGGTAGTAGTGGTAGTGTGTAGCATACATCCGGCACATAATAGTTGATTGTACCCAGCCAGAGAATCTACGTTCTGCTGCAACAAGTGATCATCCATATACGAGTAGCTTGAGATAATACTGTAGAAATTATTGTACACAGCATCGGACTGGAACTGTATAGGTATGTTTTTAACAACAGTAACAGTCAGTGCATCTTGGTCAATACATTATCTGCCTTACACAACAGATGCAGTACACATCATTTTGACATTCTAGCCCCAAATTTACCAGTCAGGTGATGCTAAACAACAAGTGTGCCTGTAGTGAATACTTTGCTGATCAGGCACAACCTCCATCTGTTTGATGTCACTTGTGTGAGTCACAAAGACAGTCATTCATTATATTTATAGATACTAATGTTGAGGAGGCATCACAATTGCTAAGGACCAACACACCTTTATGATACTATGTCTGCTTGATATAATTTGCATTAGTCATAATAGAAGCCATCCATTATATATGTAGATACTAGTGTTGGTGACTGCATCACAATTACAATCCTATGTACAATTTCATTGTGCTCCTTTTTACCCTTTTGCCCTTGACAAATATTTAGTACAAGTGGGTAAGTGCAATAAACACAAATAGCATCTCAATTTTTGCAACAGATCGTAAGAGATGGCCTTCAAATCCTTACTTGCGGCTGAGATCGCCTGACGCCATAGATCGATGAGGAGGCGGCAGGGGGTGAAGTATGAGGTGATGTTGGGGGGTTGAGTGAGACCATGAATGAATTCCTGCTTCCATATGCTGCTGAACACAAGACCATCATATGTCGCATTCTCAAAGGCGTCCCCCCACCTCTGAATGGGGTCATATGCCAAATCTTGCTTGTCAACCAGGGGGGCCGGTGCACCCTTGGGTCCTACATACATTACAGTGAGTTCAAGTAGGATGTAGAAGAGCAACTCGAGATCGTTGCAGGGCGTGTGTCAGACCAGCTGTCCATCTCCCATTAGATGGAGAACGCGGAATGATATATATGATGCGGTTCCCTGCGAATTATGAGATGAATGTATACAGAAGAAATATATAACACACAGTACCAAGCGGACTCTTGTCAGCTTGTCCATCAATATCAAGAAACTTTGCATTGTCAAAGTCAATGAAGCAACCTTTTCCTTCGTAGATGATAATATTATTAGGGCTGAGATCTCCATGAAGGACACGTCAGTCAACCATGGCCTTGTGGGCTATGATTCATGGTGATTAAAGAGCACTTTGTGCTTGCAAAAAAAAACTCACCAATCAGGAGGTCACGAAAAACCCCAATAAGCTCAGGTATGTCGCTGAATTGTGTCAGTGGAAGCCCACAGGGTGTCAAGAGAATACGGCAATGAATTCTTTTCTGAAATGCAAATGTCTGGCAATGACTGTGAATGAGTGATGTGAGTCACTCCCATGCTGATCCACGAGGAACCCTCTTATATTGTATTCTTTCTTTATTTTCCTTCCCTCCTACATTCAAAGTCTCTGAACCTGGTTCTTGGGGGTTTGAATAAGTTCAAAATCTTGCTGCTGAAGCAGGACTGAGCTTGATCAAATGGCAGCTCTGGCCGTGCCAGATCAATGTGTCTGTAGACAGGGATGGTCAGGTATGAACCCTCCCGCATATATTTCCTGTTGGGTGCTTGTTTGATGATGTCAAAGATAAACTGTTCATAGATCTCGGGGACAATTTGGCTAACTGGGTGTTCATCTTGCGGATCCTCCCCAGCCTCCCTCATTTCAACGACACCACAGTCACTTTCTTGAGCACTATAGACAAGATCTAACACCAATTCTCCAAATTCCCAGAGGCTCTTGGTGTTGCTATCCGCCTTAATGATGACTCTAATATACGGGGTCCCATTTTCGATTAACAATGGAGGCCCAACTTGAAGGATCTCTTTCTGAATCAGAGGAAACATATCATGCCAATTCAGTGTCATCTGTTGCAGTCTTGTACCCAGTCGCAGACAGATAGCGAGTTGCTGACAGAGACTGAGTCCGAGCTGACAGAGACCGATGTGGAAGGGGATTCCATGCTAAAGACAGAAGGCAGCTTCGGAGAACAGGCTTCTGTTAAGGTTGGAAGGAAGAGAGTAATGTCTGGATGGGTACCAGAAGAAAAGAATTGGGAGCATTGTTTCCGGGCGATACAGTATCACATGTACGAGATGCTCAAGGATCAAATTCAAAAGCGCAAACTGGTCACTCCCAACCCTCCCAATCTCTACCCTTCAGAGAAATAGCAAATCTCTGGTACTGGTCCACAGAGTTTGCTACCAGTCCTATTTCGGATGCAACTGAATTGCGGAAGCCTGACCTTGTCCTCCTGGACTACAAGCTCCGAAAGTTAGATTCCTCTGAAAAGTCCTGGAAGGACGTTCTCACAGGAATCGAGATCACCCAATCTGATCTTTCCAGCGATTGTAAAATTCCTTTGTTCCTGGGCATCGTTACCAAGGGTTATCTGATCATGCGGGAGCAACCATGGTGTTGTTTCATCCTGCTTTTCAGTATCTCTAAACTCAAACTTCGGGCCCATTATATAGATTGCTCTGGCATGGTAATATCAAACACATTCCAGATCGATAGATTTCACGTACATTTTGTCGATGTCTTAAATATGATCACTTTGGCAAATCACTCCTCCCTCAGCTTTGATCCAACAATTCACATCTGCAACTCTTGTAGTACTGTCCCAAGCCACACCAACTTGCTGACAGGCTTCAATACCATGCTTCTCAGGGCGATAGGTTGAGTCTATGATAACGACCAGAATTTATATTGGATCATGGATATTTGATGGAAAGCCATCGATTTTTCACGTGCGGAACTGTCTGTTATCGCGTTCAAGACAAGTTTGGTCAGGAGTATGCGCTGAAGGATTGTTGGGTCAACGAAGATGTCAAGGATGTTGAAATAGACTTTCTGAAAGCAGTCAAAGGCATCCAGAATGTGGTTCAACTCGTCAAATATTGGGATGTGCTTTATGATGGGCAGCCCAACTCCACATCACTCATTCACAGTCATTGCCAGACATTTGCATTTCAGAAAAGAATTCATTGCCGTATTCTCTTGACACCCTGTGGGCTTCCACTGACACAATTCAGCGACATACCTGAGCTTATTGGGGTTTTTCGTGACCTCCTGATTGGTGAGTTTTTTTTTGCAAGCACAAAGTGCTCTTTAATCACCATGAATCATAGCCCACAAGGCCATGGTTGACTGACGTGTCCTTCATGGAGATCTCAGCCCTAATAATATTATCATCTACGAAGGAAAAGGTTGCTTCATTGACTTTGACAATGCAAAGTTTCTTGATATTGATGGACAAGCTGACAAGAGTCTGCTTGGTACTGTGCGTTATTTCACTTTATTCTGTGTATTGTAATCTCACAGTTTACAGGGAACCATAACATACATATTGTTCCGCGTTCTTCACCTAATGGGAGATGGTGATTCGTTCCGGCACATGCCCTGCGACGATGTCGAGTTGCTCTTCTATATCTTGCTTGAATTTACTGTCATGCCTATAGGACCAAAGGTGCACTGGCCCCCAGAAAATTGGCAATGGGATGCTGTCCGGAAGTGGGATCGCCAATCAGAGTGCGACACGTGATCAGACCCTTCAGTCATTCTTCATGTAGAACTGTGGCCCTGGATGTGCCAAAAAGCCTTAGAATGGAGGCTAGCCAGTCTTGGCCGGTGCATATAAGATAGGTGCTGGCCACTTTACCATCTGATTACCACCTATCTTATTATTTCATGTAGGGTAGATGTTGGTTGGTACATAATATACTCATCTCTTATGTAGGATTCTGCAGGAGGCAGATGTATGGCTGGCTGGTGCAGTACTATTTCATCAGTAGACTGTAGCCAATGTTATGAACATATATAAGCAGTGTCCAGCCAGCGGCAGTTCTAGACCTACAATCCAGCCATCCTGGCTCCTACACATGTATATACAAAATGGCCGGTCTGCTGATAAAAGAGGACTAAAACAGCCAGTCATGGTTCTACCTACTGCAGACCCTTACTGGCCAGTTATAATTGAAGACCTACAATCCAGCCAGCCTGGCTTCTATACATGTATATCAAGATGGCTGTTTATAATTGAAGACATACAATTCAGCCAGCTTGCCTCCCATGTATATACAAGACGGCCAGCCATGGTTCTACCTACCTCAGATATTTACTGGCCAGTTATAATTGAAGATATACAATTCAGCCAGCTTGTCTCCTATATACATATATACAAGACAGCCCAAGCTGACTGAATTGTATGTCTTCAATTATAACTGGCCAGTAAACATCTGAGGTAGGTAGACATGGCTGGCTGCTTCAGTACTCTTTCATCAGCAGGCCAGCCATCTTATATATACATGTGTAGGAGCCAGGCTGGCTGGATTGTATGTCTTCATTTATAATCAGCCAGTGAGGGTCTGCAGTAGGTAGAACCATGGCTGGCTGTTTCAGTACTCTTTCATCAGCAGGCCAGCCATCTTGTATATGCATGTGTAGAAGCCAGGCTGGCTGGATTGTAGGTCTTCAATTATAACTGGCCAGTAAATATCTGAGGTAGGTAGAACCATGGCTGGCCATCCTGTATATACATGGGAGACAAGCTGGCTGAATTGTATGTCTTCAATTATAACTAGCCAGTAAACATCTGAGGTAGGTAGAACCATGGCTGGCTGTTTCAATACTCTTTGATTAGCAGATCAGCTGTCTTGTAGGTCACTTATATATGTTTATGTTTCTATGGTCTGACAACAGATCTACATGGCTAAAACAGCTGTTAGCCAAATCCTAGAGGCAGGATGTTCAGTTTCAACAACTTCAGATTTTTTCAAGAGCCTATTTATCACCTTTGAAGGCATACAGTTACCGAGTCACTGAGTTCTGACAACTAAAGAGTAAGGTTTCTATGACAGCAATTGTGCAGTGAACTGGCCGGCTCTTTTCCATTAAACTGGAACAAATGCTGGCTGGCTGCTCCTCAAAGATATTCAAGTCAGCCAGCTACAGTCCTCCTGACTAGAACAGCTGTGGCTTGTAAATCTCCATATTGGCCAGCTCTCACATGAGACAGCTAAAACAGCTGTTGGCCAGTGTATAGTTAGGTAACCTATGTCATTAATATCTTATTGCCATATAATTCTTTCATCCAAAGTACATGACATCAAGCTACAAATCCACACTCATGGAAAGTCTGCTGTGCATCCTCTGCAAACCTTTCCCACATTAAGACTTGTGTATACACATAGGCTTGATGACCAGGTCCAGTAGCTTGAGACCACCTTTTATACCATTCTTCCCAGTGAAACTTAAACTAGTTAATAATGCACCCCATTTCATGTCTAACTATGCACAACTCCTCTTTCCATCTACTAACTCTAGTCTTGGCCTTCAACTAGTTCACCCTATAGACTATATTAATAAGTCAGTTTGAAGTAACATGATACAGATGAAACTTGTTCCTTACATTCATTCAACCAATCATTATCATTACTGATGTTATTCACCTGCCAAAACCAAGCAAGCTTATCTGACCCTTGTCCAAATCAGTTTTCTTCAGTTACCTCTTTGTTGACACTAAGTTCTGTGGATAATATTTCTTGATACATATTTCCAAGGATGTCTTTGTTCATGCCTAGACATTCCATTGCTGACCTTGCCCTTTGATATCTTTGTACATACTTATCAATTTTGAGGTGACAACAGCTTGCATCTTGCTTGGACCGGGTTCCAGCCCAGGTGGAATCTGCACTCCAAAAATGCTGGCAATAAATAATAGCCTTGTGATCCAATGCCATATGTAGGATTTCCAGGCAATCATTTGCTTGACCGATTCGAAGCTCCAACTCTTTGGATTGCAAGGCATGTAGCCCAAGGGATGAGGCCTCACTGAGGAATACTGAAGATGGCATCCATATACTCATCTCTTCTGCAAGAATTTCTTCTTCAACATCCTTCAAAATTTCATCATCCAAGACCTCCCAGTCATTTCCATCATTGTGGATACCACAGAATCTAGGATCATCGGAGTAAACTGTTCCAGCATGAAGATCCATACCTGCTGTCATGGAATCAGCAGCTTCATGAAATTTGGCAATTCTAGCTGCCAATCTCTGGCATTTTTCTTCTATAGCAGCTTTTTGACCAGGACTTGCATCATTAGGAAGTAGTCGTATATCTGCTCTTAATGCATCCCTAAAATAGATTAACATACGACATCTTGTTGGCATAATTAAATCATTATGTACTGTGAATCCTCAAGGTTAATGCCATCAGAACAAAAACATCAGATGTGTCTCCACAATAGAATTTTACTGACATTTGTTGATCTGCAGCTGATAGATATCAAGATTCTCCCCCCTCTCATCCATAGCCTTTTTTTCATCACTTTCCCACATCGAAATCTTGACACAGTCCAAAGAACGAGTGAGCTCATCAAAAGGAGTTTGAGTCTCATCAAGACCTTTGGCAGCTTGTTTGTACTTTCTCAAGAGAGTTTTAACTGGAAGGTTGAGTGTGAAGTATAATTTTGAATATGTAATACTGTAGTACATACCTATTCGTGTCAATTTTTTCTAGTTTGAGTCTCGCATATGATCATCAAGCACTTCTTGGCAATGAGCTTGACTCATTGACCGAGCAGTTGGAGAGATCTTATTAAATGGAGCCCATAGAGTCTCCAAAATCTCCCCATCGATCTGCCCAGCCCCTTGAATAAAGTTGAGGCTGTACCTCGCAAAGCAAGCTAATTTGTGAGCACTAAGATGGAATTTTCCAACTGCCACCATGACCTTCATCGTGTTGGAATGGACATTCGGCCTTGGCTGTCAACCACTCTCTGTAGAAAATTAATGCTCCACTGACACCTCACATCATAAATGATAAGAAAGGAATCTATACCCATGGAGTGATAATTCATAGCATTGCATATTGAGTAGTCCATGTTCATCTGTCTAAAAATAACGTCAACTCTTCTGAACACACTATATTTGAACATCCTGAACAGACCTTTCACCCTTTTGGAAATCAACAACGGAGTGAGGAACAAAGCATCCATGTCGGGCACAAGCAGTTGCACCCACTCCTGTGGCTCATAGATTGCTTCTGTTAATGTTGGCTGCATTGACTGCTCGGTGGTTACTACAAGAAGAACACTTCTCAAGTTGTCAGATAATGCAGAAAGAATATTTATACAAGTCACCCACCTCCTTACTCTCTGTAGCCAATGATAGATGGGTCTGGTATTCTTGCTCAGTTACCATATACCTAAGCCCATCTGAGAGACTGATATCCAGGAGTGGTTGTTTCATAATCATATGTTGTGTGGTAAAGTTTCCATCAACAACATATCTTTGTGAAATCAGCCAACTGTGTCAAGGGTATATAAGTATAAGATCTATCTCAAAGATAATGTCCAAGTGAAGATAAAATGGCAGACTGCCAGCCAGCTCATCTCTAGCACCAGAAAAAGTAAGACCAGCCAGCTGGATCCTATATCCTGATAGGAAGAGCTGTAACTAATCTGAGCCCACTGGCTACCATCAGTCTGCACCCTGTAGATCCAGGGCTGACTGTCATGGCTATAGCAAATCTGAGTCCACTGGTCACCATCAGTTTGAATCCTGTAGATCCAGGGCTGGCCGTCATGGCTATAGCAAATCTGAGCCCACCAGCCACCATCAGTCTGCACCCTGTAGATCCAGGGCTGGCTATTATAGCCATAGCAAATCTGAATCAGCTGGCTGCCATGATTCTCCATCCTATAGATACAGAGCTGGCCAGCTATTTTATACTGTCAAGCAAGGCTAACCGACACGTATCAAATTTGACCATAGCTAGCCCTTCATAAGCAACAGTAAAGCAAATGACTTGCCTTTCATACTTGTCTCTCCAATCAGTGGCAAGGTTGATGCCTGGCTGAGGACAAGCAGGACAGAATAAAGCAAGATCACTCTTGTAGGGAATCTTCTCCTTGTTGTGTCCAAAACCAAACCATTTTCGACTCATCAAGTCTCTCCACAAACGAGACACTCTCATGAGCTCTCTATATCTATTCTGCTGTATTGAACAAATTTACAGTAAGTCTAAGAAACATAGAATGACAAGTTGCTCTCA
This sequence comes from Suillus bovinus, assembly GCF_016758785.1. Lineage (NCBI taxonomy): Eukaryota > Fungi > Basidiomycota > Agaricomycetes > Boletales > Suillaceae > Suillus > Suillus bovinus. The sequence goes on from NW_024542243.1 coordinate 25,663, forward strand.
CAGGTACTTTATCCAGGAATGAGTTATTGGCCATCCTCCGAAGTTTCTCAAAGAAGCTTGAGGCAGAAGTCTTGCACTCTAGTGCATCAATGAGAAAAAGATCTAAGACTTCAAATGTGAAGGCTGTTCTTGGACGTGTGGTACTTGCAGGAAATAACCCTGTCTTGAGCAATTGTAGGTGTTGGCTTCTACTAGACCCAGGACAACTGCACCAAACAACATTGTGAGAAAATACTCCTGTTAAATGTACAATGGTCAATGTGGTTGTGCGAGGTGCAGCGGTATTCGTAGTCTCCATTGGAACAAATTCATCATTGGCATCCATATCCTCTCATGCTTGTGAGTCGTCTGAAAATGGGCAACATTGCCCTCCATGACCCATATGCCAGATCAAACCCAGCTCTGCCAATGACTTATCCTCATAGCATTTTCCGGTCCATTCTTGAACCTTATGGCATGGCAAAAATTGGTGGGCTTTGATGATGCAATGACAACACCATATATAATCTCCACTACAAGTTGCATAACAGAAATTTCCTTGAGCTGTCTGGCAAGACTGGCACTTGGAGACTTCTTGTGGTTTCTCTAATTCGAGGAGGATCTGAAGATATAAGTCGCAGAAAATGAGATATTCCTGGATAAAGTCATTCTGAGTCTGATTGCAGCATGTCATCATGGTTTGTTGTTGAATATTGCAATGCAACAATTCACTTGCCTTGGTTTGTCTCTGACTGTTAACTGTAAACTCAGGCCAGTCCTCAACAACTTCTCTATCACATTCCTCTTGAACATATTCCAGACCTTGAGCATCATGCTTAATTCATTTATGTGGGCTGGAGAAAGCAGATGGGGCCTGGTGAATTTCATATGCAGCATCGGCACAAGATTCTACCCAGGTGGGCTTTCTTTTCTGGGAGTAGTTCGTTTGTGAGATACATAATCAACATCAAGGTCCTTTCCTTGAGATAATGACCTCTTCCCTGAAAGTTGAATGTTGTCAACTTTAGGCGAGTTTTTTCCGAGAAGATATCCTGCAACTTTGGGGCGCAAAGAGAAATGTGGCTACTGCTGGTAAGCCGAATAATTTTCACAGATCACTAAACCGCCAGTATTTCGTATCTCCTTCCCACCCTCCCCCCCAAACATCTAGACTCCTGACCTATACTAACCTAACTGTTAACTACCTAACTACCATGACTATCTTTTGATTTGCCTTCCCACCATCTGCAAGAAAAAATCTTGGGTTGGAAATGATGGTCTGATGCACCCCCACTCCTAGATGAACTTTATCTTTCATAAAATGGGGCAATGACAAGCCTTTCTTCTCCTTTATCCATACCCAACAGAATGTTTCAGGACCTTTCCTGACAATGAAGACCATGGTCCCAGGGTAATAATCCAGCTCTGCTCCAAACATCTGGTAATGTCACTTGAGCCTCCATGATTCACCTACCTAAACTCACTAAAAGATCCATGAGTGAAGTGCCACCACCAGGTCTTGGTGAGAGAAGATGACACGGTTGGCAATTACTTCCAATCCTGAAAGAATTGAGGGCCATTAAGACACAGGTGGTGCATCTGTTTATTCGCCCCCCTACTGACTTGCTGTGCAACTTCCGAAATAGCAGCCAAACCTGCCTCAAATAGACCAAGGAGCCAAGGCAGCGGTAAGTGCATTCCAAAAATATTCAGTAGTTGAGAAGACGTCGAGCCACTCTGGACTTCTGCAGATGAAGTACGAAGCAGATGTAACAAGCGGGTCTTGAATTCTCTGCAAAAATGAGCAAAACCACCTAGATGTTGTAGTAAATTAGACAAATACCTCTTGTACTTTGCAATAAAATATGCTGGAGATACCAGTAACTCTGCCAGGTTCCAAAAACTCCGCCTCCTCAGGCGAAACAAAGCCTTGAGATTGCCAAGATTATTTCGAGGCTAAATGGCTTCTAAGAAGGAGATTTTGTAAACCCACAGTGGCTGTGTTGACATAGTCCTACAAAATGAATTGACGTTATCCCTGTCAAATAGTGGACTTACCACTGGAGACCTTGACAAGATATCAGGCAAGTAAACCGTCAATATTTTACCATGTTTGTCCAATGGTTGCTGGTGCAGACAATTTTCCTATTGCTGCTGCTGGGAAGTATTTCTGTAGACGTTCAGTTTCTGGGGAGGGTGAACCATCTGCCTTGGGTGGAGAAGACTTTGCCATTTCGGCATATCTTTCAACATCCCACTCTACATAATCTGCCACTCAAATTAAACCTTGGTAATAGAGTTATCACATAAGTAGCTTACAAGGGTTTACCATTGCATAAGCAATTGTCAGCGCTGCTCAATTTATCTTATATTCAGATATTAAGGAATGACAGTTTGATATGACATCATCCGTTGCCAAGCAACTGTTCAGCTGCACTCCGATTCTCAACCTAAATATGTCAGTGAGTTGAAACTTAATGTTAAATAATGAACTGTCATACCTTGCCTTGTGTAGAAGGTGAGATTGTACTTTCCCCTCCTTGAAAACACTTGTGTTTGCAGAATCTCTCATAATTTGAGTGATTTGGCCAGTCAGCATGGCCCTTAGCTTTGTTGTTTCACTTTTTGTGTCGTTCATGTGAGGGAAAAAATATGAACTGAATCGCTGCCTGAATATAAAAATTGTTGTCAGAATTCCCGCGCTGTCAATTAGTCCCATTTCAGTTACAAGCGGCCAATTTAACTAAAAATGGTATAATCAACCAACTGAGGCACATAGATTACACCATGTCATAAGTCGGGTCAACCATGTTTCAGTGTGTCAAGTGAGTTCGAGTCAATTAGACGCATGATAGCATTTGATGTTGGTTGTTTCTACTATTATCCATTAAACTTATCTTACAAGACCTTACACTTGAATTACAACATGCCAAATCAGAGGAGTGTTCTATACCTTGAGATTTGAAACTAACTGGCTCTAGAACCACATGAACCCAAGGCTTGCCATAGTGTATTTTGGGCGTCGGAAGGACAATCTGTTGATCGAGATAGGGTCTGGAGATACAGTGATCCCCACGTCTTGCAAGAATGGCAAGTTCTGATAGTCTAAAGCCTGTACAATCAGTTAATCATATCAGTGCTGGCATTAACAATTCAATTACAGGCGACCAACGCTCTGTAAATGAGACATCCATCTTTGCATGCATATGATTAAATGCTTGTACAGGTTCTAGACTATCAGAACTCGCCGTTCTTGCAAGACGTGGGGATCACTGTATCTCCAGACCCTATCTCGATCAACAGATGTGTCCTTCTGACACCCAAAATACACTATGGCAATCCTGCTGCTAGTAGACCTGTTGTAAGTTGAACTTGCCATTCTTGCAAGACGTGGGTATCACTGTATCTCCAGACCCTATCTCGATCAACAGATGTGTCCTTCCGACGCCCAAAATACACTATGGCAATCCTGCTGCTCTTTGCCACCAGTGCAGCTACCATTGAAGAAAACACACACGGTCACGTGACTTTCTACACCAGGCAATGAACGTCGGTTTAATCAATTAACATATTAATTAAAGAAATAGTAAGTAGTACAAAAGTAAATAATTTACTACGAGTTTAATCACATTGCAAGTCAAAAACAATAAAGGGGAGCTGTGAGACGTTGATGAGGGAGCTCTCCTCACCAACACCTCACACTCGAAGTGAATACTAAGTAGTAAAAAACCTAAGTTAAGTGGTAGTTATTTAAGTCCTATAACCGCATTAGACAGAAATCTATTTGAATGGCAACACTTACTTAAGAGAACGTGGTGGAGAATCCTCCTGTTAGAAAGGCATCAGTCAGAAAATTTAATTAATTATCCACTTACTCAAGATAAGACGCGGATACAGATGGTATAATCACCACTCAACCAGAAAGAAGCAAGGAGCGCTAGTGCTACACAACTGCCAACAAACCGGGCCCAATGACCCCACAGAAGCAGGGGGCACAGTGCCACACAACCGCCAAAAAATAACACTTAAGACACTCAACGAAGCAGAGGGCGCAGTGCCACATAACCACCAAAAACCTGAAAAGAAAAGCAGGGGCGCCGGGCCAAACAACCACCAAAGAAGTCAGTAAGGACGAACAAAAGTAGTGGGACTTACTGTGAGTATTTGTGCCACAGAGAGGCGCTACAACAGAGTGTCAGTGGCACCATAGACAGAAGTGCTGAAAAAATGGAGTCAGCACAAATAAACAAAGGTAACACTACTTACCATAGTGCAGTATACAATGATGAAAAAAAACAAAAACAAAAAGTTAGTAAGTTGGTGCATAGAGAATAAGCACTCACCATGAATGCAAGGCACCTGTAGTGTATTGCCTTTAGATCCTTGCAGCTGCAGTCTGCAAGGACCCTAAGGGTACACTAGAAGGTGCCCTTGAGAGTAATTGAAGGTAGATGATGAGGAGTGGAGTGATGGAAGTAATGGTAAGAGGATGAATGGCATGAGATTTCAAGTTGGTTGATAATGACACGCATCCATTTGTCCTTGTTTGGCCTTAAAACCAACCATGGTATTTTTGCCTTGAGTGCGTGTCCAAGTTCCCTGTGCTGCCAAATTGTTTTGGTTTATTTGTGCTACATGCAGACAATGCAAGTAAGTGTTAGTGTTCTTACTTTCATTGCTTGTGCCACTCATTCCTCGCCACTTTCAACAACTCCAATGCCGTGGACCAAACAAACTTGCAAGAAGTCCACCGGTGGCTCATCAAAACGCATCACTGTCGACTTTGCTCCTTTGATGGACTTTGCTCCTTCGACCGGCATGGATCTTGGCTGGACTCCACAATGCAGGAGATGTCATCGGATGAGGAGCCGGGAGGAGTCGGCATGGATGAGATGGATGAGATGGTAGCTTGTGGGGTGAAGTCAGGTCATAATGAGGTAAGTACATGCTATGTTTCATGTTTTGAACAACTAAGCCATGTTTTTTACAGTGGTGTATCATCTGCTGGGATGGTTCAAGTGGGCACGAGTTTCTGTACTTGTGCAACTTTTGTCCCCACACAATGTGCTCTCGCTGCATCGATGTACCTGTTTCTCAGGCCGCCGCTCTCAACCACGATGGTGTCACCTTCAAATGCATTTCTTGCCACCTGGCAGCGCAAGAGCGTGAATCCTCAGAATCACACTCCGCCTACTTTGTAAGTCATTATCTATTCTACCATTATGTATTAACACACTATGTAGGGATTCTACAGGAATGATATACCGGTTTTGCCCACTTTCCTCACAATCCGTGGTGTGCTGGAAGTATCTCTGCAATCGCAGATTTCCTGCACCTGTTGTGCTAATCCATCTCGCACTTGTCAACTATGATACCTCTGGCAGACCTTTCAACCTTGCCTTTCAGTTTCTCTCCCCGTACTTTCCATCTGGAGGTATCGCATTCCACGAGCTCATCTTTGATGTCGCGTCGAAGTCAAAGAGTGACCACTATCAACTTGAGGTAGGTGAATTGGTGCACAGCCTAGTGACTCAGCGCCACTGGCCACGTGTCATGTTCACCATCTCCAACCATACATATGATAACACTGGAGACCCATTCCTGGGTCACGAGCACAAGAAATCATTGTATGTCTCTGGCCGAGTCGACAGTGTGAGTAATGTTTTTTCTGACGTACCATTTGCTCACCATCTTAAGCATAGTTTTTGAACATTATCCTCACGCCATGGCAACTGCTCATCAAATCTGCCAAGGACTCCTACCTATGGCTTTTGTTTGCGGTGCGCTGGTCAACAACGCTGACTCTTTTTCATACTTGCAAACATCTGTCTTTAAGTAAGTACCACTCTCATCTTGCGCTTCATCACACCTGACTTAGTGCATGCTGTCAGTCATCATATTACGGCTACCATCTGCTTCAATGCCATCCGCTTCCAGCCAACATTTACAGCTCCTCTTCTTCTGGCGTTTGCAGAACATGTTCTGATTGAGCGTCTGCCTATTCACAAAGTTTTTCCGGACATGCTCATGCAGTCATACAAACTCAGGCAACACACTGACGTCTTTTTGTTGGCAACTAATGCTGGTTGCTCATTGGAACTAACTAAATTTGCATGGACACATTGCAAGGAACGGCCTTGGGGCCATGTCTTCCACTTCAATGTCACCAGTGTGGATGGGCTAATTCTTGGTGTTCGGCTAACCACAAGAAGACGTACTCATTTGAATGCATGAACTCAAAGTGCAGAAAGAGTTATTTGTTCAGCCCCCCAGAGAACTCTGTGACCCTTTCACATGTGAGAAAGAGCAGTTCCTGCTGGATTGCGGTCAACTTGGAGGCCAAGCTTGTTGTGTGAGGTTGAGTTTTGGCCACATCTTTTACTTTTGTACTTTTGATCATTCATGTCACATTTGTTCCTATGTGTTTTGGGTTACATATTGATAGTTGCTTGTTCTTATGATTTTGAATGTCAGTTGTTTGACTGTTTTGACGACTTCAAAATTGAGTATTCAACAATACCATGTGACCGCGTTCATTATATAATGAACACGGTCACGTGGTATTGTTGAATACTCATGCAAATCAGTGTTATCGGCCGGCCGCCCTCATACCGCAAGTACCGTCAAGACTCAACCTGCAATTTCTAGCAAATTGGACTCTTTTTTTTGTGGAATCGCTTACAATGTCTTCTGACTGGACAAATCAATTCTTGATCTTTACCAGAAGGATGTTATCACTGCGGAATACAATCTGATCAAAGACGTGTGGTGAAGAAAATTCGCAAAGCTATACTGGCCTCACAAGGAACAGGAAGAGGAGGTGCCCTTGCCTGCTTCCTTGAAAAAGGTAACAATATTTAACAATATATGTATATTGATTTGTTCAATCTACATTAATGCTACTGTACAGGGGATCAAACGATACTACACCAAACTATCAAAGGCAATGAGGAGGTGGAGGAAAGAGAGGCTGCATGTCATCCAAGAGAAGCGACATTCTACAAGAAAACACTGTCTGAATGGGATGTCACACAGAAATTATTCAAGCAGGAAATCAACGAGTATGACAAGGCCGAGCAGGAAAGGAAAGGCTTGGAACACTCGATTAAGTATCAGACATTGCATGCCTGGGAATGGTTTGATAAAATGACGGCTTCACAAAAGCAGGAGGTCAAGTCTGCCATGGAGAAATGGAACAGGGAGGGCGCACCAGAAGAAAGTCAAGCTGTGTAAGTTTGACTTGAATTTAGGTGTCTTTTGAGCCTACACTTGCGCCAAGGTACCATAAGAACCATCTGAAGAGAACTCTTGAGGACTTTTCAAAGCAGATTGAACGCACCATGGGTTGTCGCATGGTGATGTTTGTGAGTCACAAGAAAAAAAGCTCCCCAGTCATTGGCTGTTAGTGTGTAAGTAATCGAGTTATCGCAGTGATCTCAAGGCTAACTCATATATAGACATGAATCTGAGCCTCAGAATGCCAAGAAGAGGTTCTTGGTCAGCTCCAACGGTATCAAGGAGTGGTCTGCCACTGGACTTAATTCCTTTGCAGAATGATCCAAGACCAAATTTTGTATGTGTCTTGTTTGATTTTAAATATTGTGCTTACTGATATTAACTTGAATTGATAGACCCTTCAGAGGGTCAAGACCATGCAGATGCAGGTTCAGACAATGGCGATGATGACAGTGGCCCTGTCATACCTGAGGTTATACTAGATGAAGATGGATATGCAAAACTTCCAATGCGTGATGGTATCGGCCTCAAGGGACAACATGAATTAATTAGAAGCATATTTCATGCTTCTTACAGTAAGATATTCCATTTTTAATATATGTCATTTTTAATTGATGTGTTGTTTGTAGAAGTTTGCACAGGTGGCTCTAGACCTGTGCCTTGGGGAACAATCACCGGCAGCTCATCCAATTATTTGGAATCTGGCTCAGTACCCACTGGATTTATGGTCAAGGACCCTTCTCACATGAAGACTGAGGAGGTAAATCATCTATAGAATCATTTGGAACAATGTTCTGCTGCCAAACAGAAGCTAGTCATTTTTATCAAGCCCAAGGTCGGTGATTTACGTAATGGAGATGGAAGGAGGAAGTCTAAGGCAAAAAGAGTAAGCGGACTTGATGCAGATGAGGAAGACCAAGACCGGCCGGTTTTGAACATCCAGCCAGTTGTTCACAGCAACCAGGCTGAAACAACCCCAGATGATATTTCAATCACTGAATGATATACATATTTAGAATCTCTTAGTGCCATGAAAACTACAGCTTGTAGATGCCCTTAAGGATCTGGCAATCTTAGCCAATTAGAAGGTGGGCATTACTTCACGTTTGTTTAACTGTGTAGCTTATATCCAATAGCCCAATTCCAAACAGCACACAGATTTGCCTATCTGGGCTGACTGGTCTTGGAATGGATCTTTTCTCCCTGAGGATGTGCATATCTCATATGACACTTTGAAGGCCAGCTTGAACAAGCTGATAACATCTCCGATCACAGGAGCACCATCTGCAATGCCCGTCGTTCTAGGAATTGGACTTCTCTACAGGGAGTCTAAACGTGTGATGAAGTTTGAGGAAGATGAAGCCAAATCCAATACTCCTGCCTACCTACCTGGGTCTGTTTTTGATCTACAGTTTCTGGTTGCTCTGGATGATGCTGTTCGAGAAGTCTTGGCTAACATCATTGAGCACATTGAGAGGCTGACAAAGAACGCACTTAGTGAGGATGATGATGTGGAGGATAATGGAGTGGATGGAGGAAAAGAAGTAGCGGTGAACCAGGAAAGTAGTAAAGTTGGGGAAGATATTCCTATGCAGCAGATGGAGATACAGGAGAAGCAGGAGGAGGAGCAGGAAGAACTCGAAGAGGTACAGAAAGGAAGGAAGAGAAGGTTAC